>NC_133167.1:61842500-62047500 GCF_040802235.1 Manis javanica | reverse complement strand
GCGGGGTGTCCGGCGGCAGAGCGCAAGCTGCGGGGACAAGAATGGGAGGAGAAGGGGATATTGGTCCGCCCGGGCTGCTTGCTTTAGGAATTGGAACTCAGTGCCAGAGCTCTGCGGAAGTTCCGAGCAGCCCTGCCAAGGGGTGGAGAGGAGCGGGCCAGGCACCCTCACTCTTCGGCTTCCCTCCCCTGCTTCCCAGCGCTTGTCGTGTCCTGTCTCTGGCCTGATATTTCACGAGAGCAACGGGAATGGTATTACAATGAAGATTTATGTGTGTTGCGAGCGCCGCTGGTTTCCAATGCAGGGAGCCGAGATCGTTGCTTCCTATTTCCATTTTTTCATTCGCGCGTAGGTGCGGGGGGAGCGGGTCTGAGAGGCGGAGGGTTGATCACAGGGCCCCGTGTCTCCGGCGGGCCACCAGACTGTGAGAAAGGGGTGCCAGCGCGTCGGCCCCGGAGGGGCTGCAGCCGGCCCCGCCTACCCAAGTCAGGCTTCGTTTCTCCCTCGCTGCCCCCTACTCCCTCTCCACTTCCTTGTTTCTGGGACCTGGGCTCATCCTTGCTTTCCCTTCTCTTTGCCCTTCTCCTTGTCTGCGGAAACGCCCCCTTCCTCTGGCCCCTGCACCCTCCTGCCCTCTGCCTCGCAGGCTTCCCGGAGAAAGGAATGCCCTGGCCCGGCCAGACCCTGCCGCCGTCGGGTGCCACGTTCGGTGACTCCGGCAAGTCTGTTGGGCCTTGGCCCACCCGGGAGCTGGGGCTGCCCGCCCTCCTGGCTCCCAGGCTTACTCATGCCAAGGCCTGTTGTGTGATTCCAACTTGGGTTGACATTCCCTGCCCCGGGCGCTGCAGCGTAGGCCTCTTAATCATCTTGTCTGCTGCAGATCCTCGACACCAGCCAATTTACTGCTCCGTCTGTCCTCGGTGCTTTCAGGAGGAGGAGGGAATGTGTGCAGTGTGTGTGTGGGGGGGGGGCAGTCAACCGCAGGAGGAATACTGGCACCAGCTACTGGCACTCAAAGAAAACCACGGAATTTGGAGCTTGGTGGGAGTGAGGGAAGGGGAACAAGGCGAGACAGGAATGAGGGTCTACTAGGAAGCCGCTCCTTAGAGAAGCCAGAACCTAGGGGTCCATAGGCTTCAGCCCAGGCGTTTCTAGCCTGGGAAAACAATGCAGGAATGCAAACGGATACGGGATTGTGTGGCCTTCCTGCCTCCCCCAGATACTCAACTCCCTGGATCACACTATGTTTATAACCAGATTCGATGCAGGCCACAAAACAGTATGGCAGAAAAGTCAGGATTCCTCTGGGGATGATAACACTGAGCCTAGAAAGTTACCCCCATCCCATTTCTGTTTTTTGGCAGAGACAAGTTGAAGACACACAACAAGGATGACTGAATAACCATCCTAGAAGGGAGGAGGTCTGGATCTGGCAAGCAGGGCTCTATGGCATGCCCCCAACCTCTTCTCCAGTAGGGATGGGTTCCTTCAGAGTGGATGGCTAAGGCTCAGGCTTTCATATAAAAAGGGGCCAAAATATATAAAGAACTCATATAACTCAACACACACACACACACACACACACACACTCCGATTAAAAAAACGGAGGATCTGATTAGACATTTTCCCAGAGAAGACGTAGATGGCCAACAAACACACAAAAAGATGCCCAACATCACTAATCATCAGGAAAATGCAAATCAAAGCCACAATGGGTTATCACTGCACATCTGTCACATTGGCTAGTATTGAAAAGGTAAGAAATAACAAGTGTTGGAGAGGATGTTGCAAAAAGGGTCCTCCTGCACTGTTGATGATAATGTAAATTGGTGCAGTCACTATGGAGAATGATATGAAGGTTCCTCAAGAAATAAAAGATAGAGCTACTATATAATACAACAATTTCATTTCTGGTTATCTATCTGAAGGAAATGAAAGCACTAATTGAAAAGATATCTGCACCCCTATGTTCACTGCATTATTTACAATAGCCAACATACGAAAACAAGCTAGGTGTTCATTGATAAATGAATCAAGATGTGTGATGCACACACTCAAATACATATATAATGGAATATTGCCCATATAAAAGAATGAAATCTTGCATTTGCAACAACATGGGTGGAACTAGAGGGTATTATGCTTATGAAATAAGTCAGACAGAGAAAGACAAATACCAAATTTCACTTGTATGTGGAATCTAAAAAAATAAGTGAACAAATAAAACAGAAATAGACTCATAAATGCAGAAAACAAACTGAAGAGTGCCAAGGGAAGGGGGTCGGGGGATGGGCAAAATAGGTGAAGGGATTAAGAGTTACAAACTTGCAGTTATAGACTAAATATTATGGGGATGAAAGGCACAGGATAGGAAATATAGTCAATAATATTGTAATAACTTTGTTATGATGAGCATCTTGTAATGTGGGTAAATATGGAATCACTATGTTGTACACCTGCAACCAATATATATTATATATCAATTACACCTCAATTAAAAAGGGGTGTCAGAGCTCTCTCAGCCCTAAGTTGCTGCTCATCCACATAAGCTGAAGTTGGAAAAGCATCTAGATAACCCTGGGTTTCATAATCACAGGCAAAAATAAGGCCTCCCTATTTGGAGGCATTGGAATAAAATAATATACTAATAACAAAAATATATCGACTGCTTACCATGTGCCACACACTGTGTTACACCACCGACTCATTAAATGCTCACAATAACTCTGAGATAGCTGCCATTATCTCACCCTACATAATAGATCTGCAAACTACAGCACAGAGAGGTTAAGCAGGTAGCCCAAAGTCACACAACCAGTGACTGAAACCAGGAACCCTCCAACTACAGGCTCCAGCACTTTCAAAGAAAGGGACTTTTAGTTCCTGCCTTCATTAACAACCGGAACCTGGTCTTTGCAGGGAATGCCAGAAGAGTAAAGTCACTTCCAAAGCTGGAAGCTAGTTGGGTGGCACCCAAGGTAGTAAGCAGAGCTGAATGATGTATGGACCTTTCCTCAGTAAGAGTGTGAGGTGGAAGGATGCCACTCTGACAGCAATGTGCAGTCTTTGAGGAGTGTGCATGTGTACATATGCAAGTTTGTATATCAGTGTGTGAAACTGAGTGTGCATGTTTGTTTCAGTGTTACATGTGTAAGAGTGTGATTTAGTATGAGCATGTGTCTGTGCTGAGTGAGTGTGCGAAGGTACAGATGCGACTGTGAAAGTCCCAGTGTGTGATTGTATGCTAGCACAGCGCTGTGTGCCCTGCATTCCAGAGCAGCCAGCCAAGTCTCCTGGGGGCCTGGGTGATTCATTGAGTTCTCGGCTCAGTCAGCTCCAGAACTGCTGCAGGGCAAACCAAGGGGAGGTTCCACGTAGGGCTCTGACCCCGGCTTCGGAAGCGCTCAGGCTCCGACTGCAGGTTCCCCGCGGCGGCTCGGAAGCCCTGCCTAGCCGGCACCGCGGGGGCGGGGGCTGCAGAGATTGCCCAGGTGTGGGGAGGGGGCGCCGGCGCCGGAGGGGCCCGGCGGGCCGGGACTGGAGCCGAAGGGCGCTGAGTGACTCAGAGCCGCAAGTTGGCGAACCACGCGCCAACAGAGCGCCACCACACTGCACGGCCCCGCGCCCAGAGCGCCTGTCCTCGCGTCGAGGTAGCTCAAGGCACTCGCAGCCTCAGAAAGATGTAAATGTCACAGGTGGCAGACCAGGTTCCCCGCCTGGGCAGCGGCTCTAGCTTCCCGGACGCGACACCGAGGAAAGTGCGCACGTATCCAATGAAAACAATAATTTATTTAAATAATCTCTTCATATTGTAAAATCAACATTAAGGGCATGTTGTTTTCATAATAAATAACCCCAAAATACCTTTCATTTCGAGAACAAAGACTCTGGGATGAGATAAAACAAATCCAAATCAGTAGCTTAGTTTGAGAAAAATTTCAAAGGGGAAAAATAAAATGGAGGGGCTGCTAAGGTCACTGCTAAACCGGTTTTCACAAGTGGGCCTTTACAAAAAATTCTGAAAAGATGCCTATTTTGATACAAATAAGTTAGTGGAAAAATCTGCACAGACACTTTTATTTACAAACGATGTCGAAGTCCAGCCTAATAATCCTGAATAGGTTTTAAAAAAGATAATTTGAACACGTTTTTTGCTGTGTCCACATATTAAAAAATCATTTTTTCCAACATCAAAATGAGGTCATCCGCAAAGGCACCTAAACTTTTAAAAAAATAAAAATAAAAAAACTCCACTGGTGATGGTTGAGGAGAGAGCTGTGGGAGCGTTCCTGCGGGACAGCGAGGCGAGGGGTGGAATGAGGGATGGAATGGGGGATGCAATGGGGGATGGAGGGGTGGGGGCTACAAGGTCTAGAAACCGCAGGGCAGAAAAAAAGCGACGGGCCGCTGGGGTCTTGGGGGAGTGTGGGGGAGGGCGGGCAGGCCCGCGAGGTCAGTGACCTTAGCGGACTGAAGCCGAGCCTGGGGGCGGGCGGGGAGAAAGGAGCCTCAGAGCATCCTGGAAGTCTCGCGGGCCGGGGAGGCGACCCTCTCCTGGACTCAGCTCGCCGCCCGCGGCTGGATGGCGCCGGACCGCCGCGCCGGGTGGGAAGGGGAGGGGAGGCAAGTCCAAGGCGGGGCTCTGGTCTGAAAGGCAGCGGCGGCTTGCGGCCTTCACCAAGCCGCTGCCGGGTTCCTCCGAGGGAAGCCTTGCAGTTCCCAGCCGCTCGGCGACTGCGCGGGGGAGCAGGGCCTGGGGCAGGACGTCCAGGACTGCACCCCCAGGAGCGGTGGGTGGCTTTAGCGGGTCGGTTTGGAGGGACCCTCCTGCTCTGCGGCCAAGCGCTAAGGATAACTGGTCTCTGCTCTCTGTCCCTGGCGCAGTCTCCCTGGCGTTAGAAAATCGTCCCTGCGTTCACCGGGGCGCCCCCGCCGCCGTGGTGGTGGTGGTGGTGGTGGTGGTGGTGCGGCTGCGCGGTCTGCGTCGGGTGCAGCAGGGGCGCTGCGGCCTGCAGGTGTGAGGTGGAACCCGAGGCCTGGGGGTACCACGGGTAGTTGCCCAGGAAGGCCGAGGCTGCGCCGCTGGGGCTGGAGCCCGAGCTGCCGGCGCCGCTGCCGCCACTGCCCGGGCCGCCGCCGCCCATCCGCTGTGGCGCGCCAAAGTCCCAAGAGGCCGGCGCCGAGACCGGCGGCGACGCACACGGTGGCGAGGCGCTGGCCCCGGGGTGCTGCTCCGAGGGGATCTCACCACTTTTCCACATCTTCTTGAACTTGGATCGGCGGTTCTGGAACCAGATTTTGACCTTTGTGGGAAAGGGACCCGAGCATTAGTGGAGGAATCTCGCTTGGGAAAGGGGACTGGAGGAAGCGTTAAAAGACCGGCAAAAGGTGGGCACCGAGCACCCTGGGCAGATAAGCGGATCACCTGCCGCAGCCTCGGAGGCTCGTCGACGGTTCCCACTCCATTGGAAGGTAATTCCAAAAAGTCCCAGACAGCTTATGTGTGCGCTGTGGCGACGGTGACATCGGGGGAGGGGGTCAGGAGAAGCAATCATTTTACCCGCTTAATCAGTAGCACGCGGAAGGACAACGTGGTACCGGGTTTCTACCCACCCCCGTCCTTTCGTTTTCTCACACGTGGCGGTCCCCTGGGGGATTTCAGCATCGGGCGAAGAAGTTTACGCCACCCAAGGTTCGGGCCTCGGAATCCTTAAAATTACTTTTAAAATCCTTTAAAAATTGTCCTGAACACTCCTGCTTACCGGCCATCCCATACCAGAGCCCTCCTCGTCTTCTCCCCAGTCCGCGAGCCCTCACCTGAGTCTGGGTGAGGCCCAGAGACGCCGCCAGCTCGGCTCGCTCGGGCAGTGCCAGGTATTGAGTCTTTTGGAAACGCCGCTGAAGAGCCGCCAGCTGGAAACTGGAGTAGATGGTGCGGGGTTTCCGGACTTTCTTTGGCTTCCCGTTCACTATCCTGATTTCAGGCTCGAGTTCCTCTTTCTCTGCAACCAAAGGGAATCTTGAGAACAGCATAACTAGGGCAGCCTAAAAATTCCCGCTCTCCGGGAGAGCCCTGCACGGGACTTGGCCTGAGCCGGGAGGCGGCTTGGTGGAGACGCTGCGCCGCGCTCAGGCTCAGCTTCGCAACGCGGAGATCCGCGCCGCCCCTGACCGGAAGCTAGGCGCTCCAGGGAAGGGGAAGATAGGCTTGTACTGGAGAGAAAGGAGAAGCAGGTGGTAAGGAAATGAGGTTCCCATGAGGCATGCACTGTGCACGTACGAGGCCCCTGAGGCCTCCTGGTCCCACCAGCTGAGCACCGAGGAACGTACTCGGTCCCCTAGGCAGACTGGAGCTTGAGGTGGATAAACGGCGCAGGGCGAGCTGGGAGCAGGCAGTGTGAGGAGCCAGGGTCCCGGACCGATCCCTGCCCCAAACACTTATCCCACCCACCCCACTGTTTTATCCCACCCATGCCAGTAACTAGACCGACTTGGCATACTAGACGCCACCGCTATGCATACCAGGTTCGTTGTTGGTCGGGGACTGATTGGTCCCGTAAGGAGCGTAGGAGGTGTAGGCGGTGGTGTAGCCTAGGTCGTAGCCGCTCTTGGCAGAATAAGGGACATCGTTGAGGCCGCCGGCGTGGTACTGGTAGGAGCCCATGTGCGCGTAGGGCGAGCCGCCGCCGCCGCCGCCGCCCGCCGGGTGCTGCTGGTTGGTGTAGTAGCTGCTGTCGGTAGCTGTGGACACCGGGAGAGTGGGCGACTCCTGGGGCTTGTGGAGGCCGCTGCGGTTGCTGCCGCCGGGGCCCGCGCCGCCGCCGCTCGGGGGCTGCTGGTGCTGGTGGTACGTGCTGGAGGCCGTGATCTGGGTCGAGTGCATATCAGCCACGAGACTGTCAAAGACTCCAGTCATTCTGGCCCGGGACGGGAAAGAGCAAGAGTGGCCGGAGCGAGGGGGGAAGTGAGGCGCCTCCTCCGTTTTTCCCTGTCCCCTCCAGCACCCAATGTAATTACGGGACGGGGGGATGAAAAGAAATGTGGCAACGGTCTAGACAACTCCTCCTCCGGGGGAGGCGATTAACGCGCACTGCTCGGAACCGCTGCCGCCGGCTGCATCCTCTTTCCGTCTCTTTGCCCTCGGCTGCTAGCCCAGCGCGGGCCCGGGCAGGGGGCGGGCCGTGGAGGGGCAGGAGTGGCGGGGCCAGGCGTAAGCAGGTGAGCAGCCCACGGGAGCTTTACGGCTGTCTGCTGGGAGGGCTCCTGCAGGGTGGGCATAATAACACTCGTCACGTGAGCGCAGGAGACGTCACCTAGCAACAGCCAATTGGAAGCTCCAGCCCTGGGGCTGCGGGCGCCCAGTAACACTGCGCTGGGAGGTGGGTGTCAAAGGGCTCGCGCTGGGGCCGCTGTGGTTGCTGGTGCAGACAGGCGTCTGCTGAACGTGAGCAGCCACGCAAGGGGCTGGCGTGGGCGGAAGAAGTCGGGATTGCGGGCGGCAGGGCAGATGTGAAGGAGACTGGCTTTGCACCTCAGAGGAAGAAGAAATGGGGTCCCTCATCCCATTTTATGTACACGTGCCAACCAGTTCCAGTCATTTGTACATTCATGTCCGAGGTCAGCTTTCAAACATTAAACAAAATAAAGCTGTGCATAGAACCGGGCCAACAAGTCTAGCTCCGCTTTTACGTGGCGTATCTGGCAGTTACTCTTGTCAGCCGCTCGGCACTTGACATAGTCAATTGACTTAAATCACCCATAAACCACGTATAAATAATACCTGCTTCCAGCCTACCCACAGGGAGGATATTAGCTCAATTAATTAGATAATATTTAAACAAATTTTCCTTGTTGCTTGAAAGAAAAGGTAAATTAAAAGGTATTATTGCTAATGATATACTTGAAACCATGTTGCTTCGTACTTTCTTGACACACTGAGACGGAGTAAATTATGTATATTTGTTGTCACCCGAAAAGCATCCCGGGGATTTCCTCTCTAGGCTGGAAAGCTAGGCCAAACTGACCAAATGACCTTCAAAGTTCCTTCCAACTCTAAATTCGATGTTTTTACAAACAAGAAAATTAGATAATAACTTACGTGAGAAAGTATTATCGATCCTGCAAGTCCTGGTAAACTTAAGAAACAAATAGAAGAAGTCTTCTGTCATGCACTTACAGTTTTTCACTTGAGGACCCTACAGTTTTTCACTTGAGGACCCTGTTCTGCGTGACATTGTAATATCTTCTCCTTTTAAATCTGAAGTGGCGACTTCTTTTATATCTCCTTTTACTGGTGTTTTGGAACCATTGCCCGGAGTTGAGGGGGACGCTCGCCTTTACTTGCCTCGATCAGCCCTTCCTGCCGCAGGCCTGCCTTGTGGCGCCACCTGCTGGACATACGCGTGGTTGCGGTGGGCCTAGTAGACGGTCTAATAACGCAGAGGCGCCAGCTTCTGAACGGCCCCCAGAAGAACAAAATAGTAATTAAAAGCCACAAAATTGTGCTAGTGCGCGCCATCTGAAACACTTCTTCCTAAAGACATAACATGTCGTTGAAAGAACTTGTTACAACAACTGCCTAATGGGAAACAAGTTGATACCTTTAAAAATATGATCTTTGGTCTTCTTCCCCAGAAAAGGCAAGTGTGTAATTAAAACTCCAGCATCCACAGAGTGCACCCTCTGGGGAATAATGAGGAAGGTAATCCGCTCTCACATCTGCCTGGATTTAGTTCCCAGCCTTCCTTTTGGTTAAGGAGGGTCCCTAGATGGGGAAGAGTGAGCTGGTTCGGTGCGTTTTGGGAGGCGGGGCTTCCCACCACCGGACTGCATTGCCTCCGCGCTGCGCCCAGCCTGCTGCTTTGTGGGCCCCAGTTACACAATCAACCTTTCGATATTTAATTAGGATTGCTTCTCTGCGTCTTGACTCCAAATCCCAAATCTTTCGGTTACCACCGTGGCAGCTGCTTTTACCTAATATAGAACATTTTTACCCCCGAAAATGACGTCTAGAAGAGCCAATTGAGTAGTCTTGCCTTTGCTCCTTTGTTTCCACCCTTCAGACTGACCTTCAGACATTTTCATGATGGCACACGTTTGTTATGTTTTATTATCTGTGAGAACCTCCATTAATATTACCTATGAGAACCCTCCTAAAGTTTAGATCAGCTGAGATCTGGAAAATGGCAGATTCCCCAAAGGAAATGTGACCTCAGTTCCCCTTTACCTGAAAAACAAGGGGTTGTGTGTGTATGTGGGGGAAAGGACCGGAGGCAATGTGTGTGTGGCGGGGGGAGAGAGAACTTAAAACTACATTTGGAGAATCAAGTAAAGACTTGAGACTTTAATTCTGATAATCCAGAAACAAATCTGGGTTTGCCCAAATTATCTGATCACCATACCACAATATCCAAATGATGTCCTCATTTTGGCCTAAAGTCAGGGAGACAGAACTGTAAGAGCTGAAACAGTGCAGAGTATAGTGATGCCCCTCTTTACAGTGATCTGAGAGAGGTGAGGGGGTTCTTAGACCGAGTTTGGGGGAATAGAGGTGCCTCTGCCGCCAAACTTCCTCCTCTGCGTCAGGACATCCTCCTTCCCCTTTTTTTCTTCAGGTTTTCTCTCCCCGCCCGGGCATTCTTTTACTCAGCAGGGACCTAGAGAAGGCGGAGGGAAGGAGGGGAGCTCAGAGTCTCTGCTCTGGCCTTGTAAGTCCAGTCCCATCGCGGAGACATTTCCGCTTTGGATCCTGTGCCAACCAGGGGGTCGCCGCTTTTATGAGGGGGTCTCCCAACATCCTCCCACGGGAGTCTCGCGGCCACTCTTGCTAGTCAGGGACGGAATCGTGGTTCCCATTGCACAGATGAATAGTGAGGCTCAACAGCAGAAACGATTTCCTTTGAGTTAGGTACCCCCCCTTTCTCTGATGCCAAAGCGCAAACCACAGGGTACTCACTAGAGCAGCTCCAAGTCTCCAGCAGACGGTGGGCGGCCCTCGCCCTGTTGAGCCTTGCTCTCAGCCTGCTCACCGGCCGGGGTCAGGATTCAGGGCTCGCCTGGTCCAGTGCATTGCCTGTGCTCGACCATTGGACGTCCTCCACTTCATAGAAAATCAACCCCGGAGGTACAGTGGGAGAGTGGGTGCCCCCTGCCGGCAGGAAACGCTAGATGGGCAGCAGGGAGTGGCAGCGAGCGCTGGAAGCCCTTCCTGCGCCGAAGGCCAAGCCCACTCGGGAGTCGCAAGCGCTGCTGCCGGACCGCGCCATGTCCCCACTTTGTACTCTCTTGTCGAGGGTCCCGGGAACGCGAGTTTCCGGGCCACGGATCAGAGAGGCATTCTTTAGTATTTTCGCCCCCGAAGTAATAGTTTTAGGAATCTGCTGCTTTCAGTCTCTCTGGGGTTCGTTCTAGGCTTAAAGACGTGGGGACAGGGTGGGGGTTTGGCTTATGGGAGCCTCCCAGCTCTGACTTTCCAGGGTCAGGGTGGCCACGCGCTCATTCCTTCTCCACAGGCCGCTGCACCTGGGGGACAGCTCTCGGCCGTGCCTTCTCATTGCTAGCATCCTCGCCCAGGTTTTCCTGGACCGCTCCTAACGTGGTCTCGAGGTATTGGGAATGCGGTCAGCTCCTCCCAGGCCATTTGGCCCTTAAGCAGAAGAAACCCCCGATTCTGGGGTCTGGTCCTTGAAGCCCACATCTTTTTTTC
This sequence comes from Manis javanica, assembly GCF_040802235.1. Lineage (NCBI taxonomy): Eukaryota > Metazoa > Chordata > Mammalia > Pholidota > Manidae > Manis > Manis javanica. The sequence continues at coordinate 62,036,795 of NC_133167.1, read as the reverse complement.
TTTCATAGACTCGGGAAGAGAACATAATGGAAACACGCCCGTTGAGGGGGGAAAAAAACCTGAGGAAACTTCGGGGACCGCGAGTCGCGCGCAGGGTCCTGAGATGGCAGGAGAGGGCTGGGCAGAGAGGATGGGCCGGGTCCTCTGTCCTCAGCTGCCCTGGCAGTGCCCCAGTCCCGTCCGCACCGTCTGCGGTCAGCTCACAGGCCGCCTCGGGTTTCCGCTCCACCTAGTGGTCCCTCGCTCTCCCTCTCACTCCCCACCTCTCCCCCTGAACTTGAGAATCTCAGCCACTGCGCCAGGTGCTGGGTGTTTCTGTCCTTCAGTAGCTTGCAGCCTAGTGGAAAAAGCGCATGTATTGTGATAAGATAATGGCTAACATTTGTTCGAACGTCTACTGAGCACCAGGAGTTCCGCCGAGTCCTTTACCTTCATTATGTCACTGCTCCTTGGGAAGTGTCCTCTGCGGCGGGAACAGTATCCCCCACACTGAGGAAACCGAGGCTTAGAGAAACCGAACCACTTGCTTTAAGAGCCACCAGCAGAGTGGGGACTCAAATTCAGGTCTGCACTACAGAGGCAAGGCCGCTGCCGCCCGGGGCTGGGTTTCCAGCCTGGGAGTCGCTAGGGAAGTCCGCACCACACCCACCTCTCCTAGGCGAGGTGACAGGTGCGGAGGCGCACAGACAGTCCGGCCGCGGAGCGCGCACCTCCCGCGCCTGGAGCGGGCCGCAAGGGGACAGTTCTCCGGGAGACGAGCACACCTGCGGGCACTGAGCGGGAAGGACCTGCGGCGCCCCGGACAGGTTCGAGGGTCACCCGGAAGGCTGGAGGCGGGCGCCCCTTGCGCCACTAGCGAACCCGAGCTCCAGGCGGATGTTTCGTCCGTTTGTTATCTGCGGGATGTGAGTGAACCCAAAGGGCTTGAATGAGACTAACCAGATACTTGATGTTTGCAGAAGTAACCCTTCCGAGAGAGGGTCACGGCGCCTGCTTCTACAACTTCCAGACCCGATTTCGCCGCCTGCCTTCTAGGTCTTCCCGACCCGAGCCAGCCCCATTTCCCTTTAATGCCTAATCACTGGTTAAAGCACAGAGAGCGAAAGCTGGGTTTCCCGACCGACGAGCGCGCCGGGAAGGGGCCGCGAGTTCTGAGGCTCCGAGTTGAGCCGAGGCCTCGAGGAAGAGCAGGATCTCACAGGCCCGGATACTCCGAGCACAGGCCCGCAAGCATCAGAGGGGAGAGAAATGCCGTCTCCTCCGATGGCTTCAAGCTGCCAGGTCTCGGTGTTCAGGTTGTGAGGGCCACCAACGTTAATGGAGTAAGTTTTCGCCTCCTTCCCCACCAGCCCCTCGACAAAAGCTCAGAGCGCTGGGATGCTCACTTTGCACCCTCAACAGCATCCACACTGCATGATAAAAGGTGTGCAAGCTAATGGCTTTAAACAAGGTTTGTTTTCTTGAAAACTTTACCTTTCTCATGGGATTATTGCCTGGGAACACAGTGTTACATGTTTTATTGTCTGCTGCTCTATTTATTTAAAAGATTGGCATTCTCTGGCTTAGGCTCTGCAGGCTTTAAAAGGCAGAAGTGAGGGTGTTGCCCCACTGTCTTCTCCAGTGCCAGGCGGTGGAGCTGAGGGCAGATGGGGTCTCGGCTCTAGTAGACCAGAGTAGGAGGCATTCGGGCTTGGGCCTCTTGGGCTGCTGGGTGTGGTCCAGGTGTGTTAGGAAGAGGTCAGGCGCTGGGCATGCTGGGAGCAGGGCTGCTGGCAATGTTGGATTTAGGCAAGGCTCTAACACTGCCCCTAACCGGGTGGCATTGTACTGTGCTGGGCCAAGTTCCACTGTGCCAAGTCTTAGGCAACTTACCTATGTGGCATACCTGTGCTGCTTCTGCTCACCTCTCTGAAAATAGGGAGGGGTGGGGAGTGTGAGGAGGAGCCCTGTAAGTTATTCAGAGGGAACTGACTGTCCCTTTGGGTGGCGATGCCTGCCTCCTTGAATCTTTTTTAATTAAAGGAAACATTATTTTAAACATTATTGTTTAAAAAATAGCAGTCTAGTAAATAGTGGTTCTCAAAAAATCAAAACAGCATTAGAAATATATTGGAGTGGTTAAAAGTACAGACAGGGCTTGGCCATTTGCTGGTTGTGCGACCTTGGGAAAATTAACTTCTCTGTGTCTCAATTTAATGTTTAGTCAAAATAATACTTCATCATTTGGACAAGTGATGGATTATTGTGGAATAGACGAAGTGCTGCCTCCCAAAACCTGATCTCCCAAAATAGCTAGACCACTATTTCCCAGCCTCCCTTTCTCTTAGGCATAAGGATGTGACTCCATTCTAGGCAATGAATGGAACACAAGAGGAGAAGCCCTGTGTGCCATTCCCCGGATGGGACCTTTAAGATAGAGCTGAGACTCTTCCTTGATCTTCTTCTCTTCCACTGGCTAGAACCAGCTTCAACTCTGCAGATGAAATGGTGTTGGGGAATAATATATGGGAATCTTCAATACCTGCCTTGGAAGGTTACCTGAGGAAAAAAATAAACTTCTTATATTTTAAGCTACTGACTTCTGGGCTTTTTTAAAAAATACATTCTCTCTGGAGTCACATAATAGAGTTCTTGACATTTGGGTTCCAGCAAATTCTATTATGACCTTACATCATCACATTGGATTCATGTTTGTTTTTTTTTTTAGATAACAGCTTAGCTACTGTAACTAATATGACCTTGGAATCAGGGTGTGATGACTTTGTCAGAAAATTACAGAAAAAAAATCCAGAATATCTTTTATCTATGAACACCAGAGATTGGATTGGGAGCTGAGCATAGAACTCAAACCATTTGATTCCTAGGTGCATTCAGTCCACAAATAGAAATAGATTAGCACAGCTTGTTGTTACCATTAGGAACATAAGTTTTAAAATGAACATTAGTGAGGTTCTGGCAGGTCTAAACCCAAATCATACGTGTTTCCTTTTAACATAATGAGCTGCAGAGATTTCGTCACCCTCCCACGTGGGGTCCTCCCTCTATGTCAGTGTCAGTCTTGCTTGGGCAGATGCTTGTCACACTTGGGAGTGGTCAGAAGGCGATAAGCCTGGTTCCTACTACAGTCTCTTTTGGATCCACAGTACCTCAGCTAATGGGATGAGCCAAGGTAAAGGCAGTACAAAGGCAAGAGCATTAATAATGAAATAAAAAAACAAAATTGAACAGGAAACTTCCCTCTAAAAGGGCCCAAATGTCTTTCCTTTGAGGAAAGAACACAAACCTAAGTGAAAGGACTTTGAAATGTCATTTTGAACCATTCCAAAACATTATTTTTGCTTATCTCCTAGTCCTCAGCTGTGTTCTCCTTGCCACCATTACCAAATAGCTAAGTTCTAAATTGACAATATGCTTTGGTTCCATTTGGAACGGAGCACAATTTATCCCCACTCTCCAGAAAAGGTGGACCACTAAAGAGGCATACCAAGACTGTTGCCTTGTATAAGACCGATGACACCCACTGGTCAGTTAGAGTCTTTATCTACATCAACTCAATTCAAGGAAAGCCTACATTGTACACATTATACACATCAGTATAAGGAAAGTGCTCTTTTTTCTAAAAACAAAACAAAACTTCATGTCATAGCATAAATAATCAAACCCTAAGGTTCTCCACAGAGAGGCATCCTGTGAAAGAGATGGCAGCTGGATTTCACAGCCTTAACTCTTGAAATCTAATAGCTTCACTCTGAGCACCACTCACTATGTAATTACTTGTCCCAGCTAAGTTCAGTGGGGGATTCCATTTCACTCTTTTTCCATTATACTTTTGATACTCTGACCATCTGGTTGTCTTAGTTATTATAATCCATAGAACAGCTGAGGTGTTTAAAAAATGTTTTACTAAAGTCTCAGGATAACAAAAGGAAAATAAATATCAAAAGTAACCTGGACCCAGATACACTCTTTGTTGGTACAAACCATGTGTATCTTGAATGCTGGATGTCCATTACCTAGTGCGTGAGTGAATGGAAAAAGTGACATGTAAGAGACTTGAAGGATAAATTAGAGTTAGCTGGGTGAAAAGTTGAGAGAAGAGCATCACAGAAAGAAGGAATAGCATGTGCAGAGTTAAGAATCCTTGAGGGACATTTGAAGCCATGGAAGAAGGCCATTTGGGCTTGACCACAGTGAGTGAGAAGAGCATGAGATATGGGCCAGCAAGGCAGGCAGGGACTAGATCGTGTAGGATCTAATGGGATATTGGCCTAAGAAGATGGTAAAATCTAAAGGTCTAAAACATTTTTAAGAAATTAAACTTATTTTGAGATAATTATAGATTCACATGCAGTTGTTAGAAATAATAAGGAGACAGCTTTTGTACTTTTTACTCAGTTTTCCCCAATGGCAATGTCTGACAAAATTACAGTATACACTATACTTGTTTATACTTGAGATTGACACTGATATAGTCAAGATAAAGAATATTTCTATGACCATAAAGGTTCCTCATGTTACCCCTTTTAAAGCCACATCCACTTACCTCCCACCCTACCTCCTCCTTGACTCCTAGCAACCACTAATCTTTTCTCCATTCCTATAATTTTTGTCATTACAATAATGTCATATAAATGTAATCATATGATATGAAATCTTTTGGGATTGGCTTTTTTCACTCAGCAGAATTCTCTGGGGATTTGTTCAGATTGTTGTATGTATCAATTGCTTGTCCTTTTTTAAAAATAAAAATTGCTGAGTGATATTCTGTGACATGTATGTACCACATTTTGTTTGACTATTCACTGGCTGAAGGATGCCTGGGTGGTTTTAGATTTTAGTTGTTATGAATGAAGCTGCTATGAATACTTTTGTGTTAAGACAAGTTTTATTACTCTGAAATTTATGTTTAGAAGTACAATTGATGGGTCATATGGTAGTTATATGTTTAGCTTTAAGTAACTGCTATGGGCTGAATTCCCCCTGCCCCATTTACATGTTGAAGTTCTAATTCTCAGCATCTCAAAATGTGAAGGTATTTGAAGATAGGGTATTTAAAGTGGTAATGAAGTTAAAATAATATCATCATTGTGGGCCTTATTCCAATATGACTGTGTCCTTATACAAAGAGGAGGTTGGGATGCAAACACACAGAGGATGTACCTTGTGAAGACAGGAAGAAAGTGGCCATCTGTAAGGCCTAAAGTAAACCAGTCCTGTGAAGGAGGTATTAGCTAACATTATAGGTGTAATCATTTTGTGTATGTATCAACATGTTGTATACTTTATTTTATTTTGTCTGTGCTTCTTAATTCCCTATGTACACTTTAAAGTTACACAGTGTTATATGTTACTTACATCTCAATAAAGCTGGGGAAAAAAAGAAGGAAACAACCCTAGTAATAATACCTACATCTCAGACTCCCAGACTCTGGGATTGTGAGAAAATAAATTTCTGTTGTTTAAGTCACGCAGTCTGTGGTACTTTTTGGCAGCCCTGAAAAATCAATACATTGCCAAACTGCTTGTCAAAGTGGCTGTACCATTTCCTGTTTTGACCAGCCAGGTACGAAATCACTTTCTCTACATCTTCACAAACAATTTGGTGTTGCCACTATATTTTATTTTACCATTCTGATTGTATGTGTGGCAGTATCTCATTGTGATTTCAGTTCACTCTTTTCTAATAGCCAATGATGTTGGGCATCTTTTCATGTGCTTATTTGCCATGTGCATATATAATATATATACTTTTTGGTGAAATGTCTCTTTGTGTCCTTAGCTCAATTCTAACTGGATTGTTGACATTTTTGCTACTGAGTTTTGAGAATTCTTTATCTATTCCAGTCTTTGTTGGTTATATTGTTTTGTAATATTTTCTCCCACCCTGTAGCTTGTCTTTTCATCCTCTTACCGGGGTCTTTCACAGAGTTTTTCTTGTCTTTCTCTCTCTTTTTTTTATTATTGATTTTTTAATAGTATGTTTGATTAACATTTTTTAATTAAGGTAACATTAATATACACTCTTATGAAGGTTTCACATGAAAACCATTGTGGTTACTTCATCTACCCATATTATCAAGCCCCCCCCCCCATACCCCACTGATGTCACTGTCCATCAGTGAAGTAAGATGCCACAGAGTCACTACCTGTCTTCTCTGTGTTGTCTTCCTCGTGACCCCCCACCCCATGCCATGTGTGCCAATCGTAATATTCCTCAATCCCCTTCTCTCTCCCTCCCCACCTACCCTTCCACAGCCCTCCCCTTTGATAGCTGCTAGTCCATTCTTGGAGTCTGTGACTCTGCTGCTGTTTACTTCCTTCAGTTTTTCTTCATTGTTACACTTCACAAATGAGTGAAATCATTTGATACTTTTCTTTCTGTGCCTCGCTTATTTCACTGAGCACAGTAGCCTCTAACTCCATCCATGTTTTTGAAAATGGTAGGATTTGTTTTCTTCTTATGGCTGAATAATATTCCATTGCGTATATGTACCACCTCTTCTTTACCCATTCATCTACTGATGAACACTTAGGTTGCCTCCATTTCTTGGCTATTGTAAAGAGGGCTGAGATAAACATGGGTGCATATGTCTTTTTGAATCTGGGATCTTGTATTTTTTGGGTAAATACCTAGGAGTGGAATTCCTGTGTCAAATGGTATTTCTATTTTGAGTTTTTTGAGGAACCTCCATACTGCTTTCCACAATGGTTGAACTAGCTTACATTCCCACCAGCTGTGTAGGAGGGTTCCCCTTTCTCTGCATCCTTGCCAGCATTTGTTGATCCTAGTCTTTTTGATGTTGGCCATCCTAACTGGTGTGAGGTGACATCACATTGTGGTTTTAATTTGTGTTTCCCTGATAATTAGTGATGTGGAGCACCTTTTCATGTGTCTGTTGGGCATCTGAATTTTTTCTTTGGAGAAGTGTCTGTTCATATCCTCCACCCATTTTATAATAGGGTTATTTGCTTTTTGGGTGTTGAGATGTGTAAGTTCTTTATATATTTTGGATGTTAACCCCTTGTTGGATAGGTTCTTTACAAATATATTCTCCCATACTGTAGGATGCCTTTTTGTTCTGCTGATGGTGTCCTTTGCTGTACAGAAGCTTTTTAGCTTGATGTAGCTCCATTTGTTCATTTTTAATTTTGTTTCCCTTGCCTGAGGAGATGCATTCAGGAAAAAGTTGCTCATGTTTATATCCAAGAGATTTTTACCTATGTTGTCTTCTAGGGGTTCTATAGTTTCATGACTTCATTCAGGTCTTTAATCCATTTCAAGTCTATCTTTGTGCATGGAGTTAGACAATAATTCAGTTTCATTCTCTTACATGCAGCTGTTCAGTTTTGCCAACACCAGTTGTTGAAGAGGCTATTATTTCCCCATTGTATATCTATGGCTCCTTTATCATATATTAATTTGCCATATATGTGTGGGTTTACATCTGGGTTCTCTCTTCTGTTCCATTGATCTATAGGTGTGTTCTTGTGCCAGTACTAAATTGTCTTGATTACTGTGGTGTTGTAGTAGAGCTTGAAGTTAGGGAGTGTAATCCCCCTCATTTTGTTCTTCCTTCTCAGGATTATTTTGGCTATTCAGGGTCTTTTGTGGTTCAATATGAATTTTAGAACTATTTGTTCTGGTTTGTTTAAGAATGCTGTTGTTATTTTAATAAGAATTGCATTGAATTTATAGATTGCTTTATGCAGGATGACCATTTTGACATTATTAATTCTTCCTATCCATGAGCACTGGACATATTTCCATTTATTGTTTTCTTTAATTTCTATCATGAGTGTCTTATAGTTTTCAGAGTATAGGTCTTTCACCTCTTTGGTTGGGTTTATTCAAGGCATTTTATTCTTTTTTTTGCACACATTTTATTCTTTTTGATGCAATTGTAAATGGAGTTTTTTTCCTAATTTCTCTTTCTGCTAGTTCATTTTTAGTATATAGGAATGCAACAGGTTTTTGCATATTAATTTTGTATCCTGCAGATTTGCTGAATTCAATTATTAGTTCCGGTAGTTTTTTAGTGGATTCTTTAGAATTTTCTACATACAATATCATGTCATCTTCAAACAGTGACAGTTTAACTTCTTCCTTACCAATCTGGATGCCTTTTATTTCTTTGTGTTGTCTGATTGCCATGGCTAGGACCTCCAGTACTATGTTGAATAAAAGTGGTGAGAGTGGGTATCCTTGTCTTGTTCCTGATCTTAAAGGAAGAGCTTTCAGCTTTTCACTGTTAATATGATGTTGGTTGTGGGTTTGTTGTATATGACCTCTATTATGTTGAGGTACTAACTCTCTATACCCATTTTGTTGAGTTTTTATCATGAATGGATGTTGAATTTTGTCAGATGCTTTTTCAGCATCTATGAAGATGATCATGTGGTTTTTGTCCTTTTTGTTGATGTGGTGGATGATGTTGATGGATTTTTGAATATTGTACCATCCTTGCATCCCTGGAATAAATCTGATTTGTTTGTGATGGATTATCTTTTTGATGTAGTTTTGAATTCAGTTTGCTAATATTTTGTTGAGTATTTTTGCATCTATGTTCATTAGGGGTATTGGTCTGTAATTTTCTTTTTTTATGGTGTCTTTGTCTGGTTTTGGTATTAGAGTGATGCTGGCCTCAGAGAATGAGTTTGGAAGTATTCCCTCCTCTTGTACTTTTTGGAATACTTTAAGAAGGATGGGTATTATTTCTTTAAATGTTTGATAAAATTCAGCCATGAAGCCATCTGGACCAGAAATTTTGTTCTTCAGTAGTTTTTTGAGTACCAGTTCAGTTACATTGCTGGTAATTGGCCTGTTCAGATTTTCTGTGTCTTTCTGTGTCTGTCTTGGAAAATTGTATTTTTCTAGAAAGTTGTCCACTTTTTCTAGTTTATCTTATTTGTTGGCATATAATTTTTCACAGTATTCTCTAATAATTTTTTGTATTTCTCTAACAATTTTTTGTATTCTGTAATAATTTTTATATATTGTAGTGTGTGTAGTGATCTTTTCTTTGTTATTCCTGAGTCTTTTTATGTGTGTACACCCTCTTTTTTTCTTGATAAGTCTGGCTCTGGGTTTATCTATTTTGTTTATTTTCTCAAAGAACCACCTCCTGGTTTCATTGGTTCTTTCTATTTCTTTTATTTTTCTCAATTTTATTTATTTCTTCTCTGATCTTTATTATGTCCCTCCTTCTACTGACTTTGGATGTCATTTATTCTTCATTATCTAGTTCCATTAATTGTGAATTTAGACTGTTTATTTGGGATTGTTCTTCCTTCTTGTTAAGCCTGTATTGCTATATACATTCCTCTTAGAACTGCCTTTGCTGTATCCCACATGTTTTGAGCTGTTGTGTTATTGTTTTCATTTGTCTTCACGTATTGCTTGATCACTGTTTTAATTTGGCCGTTAATCAGTTGATCATTTAGGAGCATGTTGTTAAGTCTCCTTTTTTGTTTTCTTTGTGTAATTTACTTCTAGTTTCATACCTTTGTGGTCTGAGAAGCTGGCTGGCACAATTTCAGTCCTTTTATATTTGCTGAGGCTCTTTCTGTGGCCTAGTTTGTGATCTATTCTGTAAAACATTCATTGTGCACTTGAGAAGAATGTGTATCCTGCTGCTTTTGAGTGGAATGCTCTGTAGACATGTATTAGGTTCATCTGTTCTAATGCATTCTTCAGTGCCTCTGTCTCCTTACTTGTCTTCTGTCTGGTTGATCTGTCTTTTGGTGTGAGTGGTGTGTTGAAGTTTTCTAATATGAGTGCATTGCATTCTGTTTCCCCCTTTAATTCTGTTAGTATTTGTTTCACATATGTAGGTGCTTCTATATTTTGGGTGCACAGATATTTATAATGATTATATCCTCTTGTTGGACTGAGCCCTTTATCATTATGTAATGTCCTTCTTTGTCTCTTTGTCTTGAAATATATTTTATCTGATATAAGTACCACTACTCCTGCTTTTCTCTCTATATTATTTGCATGAAATATCTTTTCAATCCTTTCACTTTTAGTCTGAGTATGTCTTTGGGTTTGAAGTGAGTCTCTTGTATTCAGCATATAGACAGGTTTTGTATTTTGATCCATTCTCCAGCTCTTCATCTTTTGACTGGTGCATTCAGTCCATTTACATTTATGGTGATTATTGATAGATATGTGCTTATTGCCATTGTAGGCTTTAGATTTGTGTTCACCAAAGGTTCAAGCATAGCTTCCTTACTAACAGTGTATCTTAAATCACTTATTACTATATTTCAAACACAGTCTAAAGGTTCTTTCTCTCTCTCCCCTTCTTCTTCCTTCTCTACTTTTTATATATTAGGTGTCATATTCTGTCCTCTTTGTGTATCTCTTGACTAACTTTGTGAGTGTCTGATTTAATTTTGCATTTGCTCAGTAATTAATTGGTCTTCTACTTTTATTGTTATTTTATTTTTATTTACCCCTAGGAGCATTTCCATCTAGAGCAGTCCCTTTAACATTTCCTGTAGAGCTGCTTTGGTGGTGGTGAATTCCCTTGACGTTTACTTATCTGGAAATTGTTTAATCCCTGCTTCAAATTTAAATGATATGTGTCTGGGTAGAGTATTTTTGGTTGGAGGCCCTTCTGTTTCATTACATTAAATATATCATACCACTCCCTTCCTGCCTGTAAGTTCTCTCCTGAGAAGTCTGCTGATAGCCTAATGGGGTTTCCTTTTTAGGTGATCTTTTTTCTCTCTCTAGTTGCTTTCAGTACTCTCTCCTTGTCCTTGATTTTTCCATTTTATTTGTTATATGTCTTGCTGTTCTCCTAGGGTTCTTTGTGTTGGGAGATCTCTGCACTTCCATGACATGAGTGACTATTTCCCCAGTTTGGGGAAGTTTTCAACAATTGTTTCCTCAAAGAGACTTTCTATCCCTTTTTCTCTCTCTTCTTCTGCTACTCCTATAATGGACATATTGTTCTGCTTGGATTGGTAACACGGCTCTCCTATTATTCTTTCATTCCTAGAGATCCTTTTTTCTCTCTGTGCCTCAGCTACTTTGTTTTCCTGTTCTCTAATTTCTATTTCACTTACTGTCTCCTCTACCTCATTGATTCTGCTTTTAAATCCTTCTATTGTATGTTTCATTTCAGATACTGTATTTTTCAAAGATTCTGTCTCTTTGTTTAAGTCTTCCCTGAGATTTTGATTATTTTTCTGTAGCTCCATGAGCATGTTTATGACTTTTGCTTTGAAATCTTTATCATGAAGATGGGTGATTTCAGTTTCACTAAGCCCTCTTTCTGGTGTTTTCTTGTAATTTTGTTTGGACCAAATTCCTTTGCTGCTTCATTTTTTAGTTTTTCCTGTGGACTAATAACTTTGTGTAGGCAGTGCCCTCTAGAGTCCAGAAGCTCTACTCTCTGGAACTGCCATAGATCTGCAGCAGTGGCTGGGGTTGCAGGCGAGTGGAACAGATGCCTGCTGGGAGGAAAGAGCTAGGCTGGGAGGTTTTTCTGGCCTTTCTGGCTTTAACAGCTGTCTCCACAGCCAGGTCCAGTGTGCCATGTGGGCAGGGAGGAGCCTCTGGGCTATGCCCTTGTAACTACCATGGGCAAGGCCACCCTATAGCTGGCCTGGTGCACAGGGCCTGGCAGGGTTGGCAGGTGAGCTGGACCGGTGCCTGCTGGGAGGAAGGAGTGGCAGGCTGCATACTGCAGTGGGGAGCTTTGGGGTTGCATTGCCAACCAGGGGAAGGAGCATCTGAAGCTCCTGATAGTTCCAAAACTGCTGTACTGAGCTTTCTGGGAAGGTTTTGACCATCTGCCCTTCTCCTGAGCAGCAAGCTCTGTGTAATCTTTGCCTTTTCAGTGCCCCTCTCACTGCTGGGAAGTCTTTCAAACTGCTCACCTTTCTTTTGTCATAGGGGGTCTGGTTGTACATACCTTTTCTCCTCAAGTGGATGGAATCTCAGTCTCTCCAAGTAGTCCACCTGTCTTTGCTTTCCAACCTCACTAATCTCCAGAGCACCATGTAATGTGGGGTTGTGCTCCCAGAGCAGATCTCTAGGGCTGGGTGTTAAGCAGTCCCAGCCTTCTACTCCCTCCCAGGTTTATTCCTCTTACTCCCACTTGTGGGCCTGGGCTTGGGGAGGGCTTGGATTCCATCAGATGGCAGCTTTGCTACTTTACCCTTTTCTGTGAGTTCTTCTCTTTTTCCTCACATGTAGGCAGTCTGTTCTGTAGTCTTCAGGTCGCTTTTTCAAGATTAGTTGTGTTTGCTGTATTTTTGTGTTTTATGTGATTTTGGGAGGAGGTTTCTGCGTCACTTCTCATGTCACCATATTTTCTTCTCTCTCTACTTTCATTCTTGAAGGATATTTTCAATGGATATATAATTTTGAGTTGAAAAGTTTGTTGTTCTTTAGACACCTTAAAGATGTTGCATCACTGTCTTCTGTGTCTATTTTTTCAGATGAGAAGTTGGCTATTAAATATACTGTGATAATGAGTTACCTTTCTCTGGTTGCTTTAAAAATTCTTTGTATCTTTGATTTGCAGCAGTTTGACTGACATTGTATAGGTGTGTTTTTTATTTCTTTTGCTTGGGTGTTGCTGAGCTTCTTGAACCCATAAATTTGTCTTTCACCAAATTAAGGGACTTTTTGACCACTATTTCTTCTGAAGCTTTTTTTTGGCTCCCTTCTTTCTTTTTGGTAATTCTGAGATTCCAGTTATATGTATGGGATATTGCTTGATAGTGTCCTATAGGTCTCTGAGATTCAATTTTTTCCCTCTTTGTTTTTTCAACTGAAAATTTTCAAACTGAATAATTTCTAGTTACTGACTCTTTCTTCTGTCATCTTAATCTGCCTGCTAAATGTAGTTTTTATTTCATATATATATTTTTTCAGTTCTAGGATTTCCATTTGCTACTTTTTATATAGCTTTTGTTTCTTTGCTTAGACTTCCTGTTTATTCATTTATTATGAGCATGTTTTCTTTTATGTCTTTGAACATAATTATATTAGTTCCTTTAAAATCCTTGGATGCTAATTCCAACATTGGGGTCATCTTAGTGTTGGTCTTTATTGATTGAAACTCATTTGTTGGTTACAACTTATTATTGGGTTGTAAAATGAAATTGGAAGTTGTGCCTAGCATTAAAAGGTAAAAAAAATAAAAGTATGAAAATAGCAATGTGCCTATTGAAGACCTTATTTAGTGAAAAATTTATATATATATATAAACATATATGTATTTTTAGTTGCTATCTAAGATGTATTTCTTATTGTGGTTATGGTATAAAATGTTTGAAAATCACTAGCTAGAAGACAGATATGGAGTGGGATCTGTTTCAGAAGAAAGACCTCAAATTCTCAGAGCCAGCATTTCCCTGAGTGAAACAAATGTGTGCACAGATCTGTGCAAAGAATAGAAACACTTGATTGCTGTTTACCAAAGCTCAGCTCTCTGCATCAGATTCTCTAGGACTCACTAAAATGTTAAAATGGTGTTTCCTGGACCTGGTTTAGTAGTCCCCAGGGCAGAGGATAAATCTGCTTTTAAAAAGTTCCCCCAGGGAATATTTAGGTAAAGGAAAGTTTTAGAATAGGCCTACACCAGAAATTAGCATCTGAGAAAGAAATGAAAGCAATGGCTGCTCTTCATTGAACTTTGACTGGGATAATAAAAGCCAGGGAAATTAAGTAATCCATCTGAAGTCATACAGCATGGAAGTGATGGGCCTGAGACATCATCTAGGATTATCTGACTCTAATCCCTTCTCTGAACCACTAAACTGAGCAGAGTCTAAAACACCATGTCTGCAGAGTCAGGGAAGTCAATTGAACCAAGCAATGATGTGGCTGGGCTCCACTTTTTTAGCTGTGTTCTCTGGGCTTTGATTTCTTTGCTGTAAAATTAGAGTCTAATGACATTTCCCTCTCAGGTTTTAGAGGGTGTGAACCATATTGCATGGTGGGCAATGCTATTGGTCTCTGTGTTCTGTCCTTTTGTCACATCCCACCCTTCTCCCAGATGGAGATGGTAATGAAGAGGGCAATGGGTGACCATAGGTCCTTCTGCACCCAAACTTTGGAGAGAGGACCTCAAGGGCTAGGAGGTGTGGAGGCCAGCTCTGAGAATGCGGGTTTGGAGGCAAGGAGAGGAGAATGCAGAGGACCTGTTTGAGCTTGAATGGTCTTCTGGGATGAGCTGAATAAGGCCTTTGTAAGTTTCCCGGTGCTTCATGAGATCAGGAATTCCATTTCCTCCCTGGGATATTTCTCTCTCTCTCTCTCTCTTTTTATTTTGGTGTCATTAATCTATAATTACAAGAGGAACATTACATTTGCTAGACTCCGCCCATCACCAAGTCCCCCCCACTTACCCCCATTACAGACACTGTACAGTACATAGTAACATGCTATAGAATCACTACTTGTCTTCTCTGTGTTACACTGCTGTCCCTGTGCCCCTCCCCTACATTATGTCTGCTAATAGTAATGTACCCTATTTTTTCCCCACTTATGCCTCCCTTCCCTCCAACCCTCCCCAGTCCCTTTCCCTTTGGTAACTATTAGTCCATTCTTGGGTTCTGGGAGTCTGCTGCTGTTTTGTTTCTTCAGTTTTTTTCTTTGTTCTTATACTCCACAGATGAGTGCATTCATTTGATACTTGTCTTTTTCCTCCTGGCTTATTTCACTGAGCATAATACCCTCTAGTTCCATCCATGTTGTTGCAAATGGTATGATTTGTTTTCTTCTTATGGCTGAATAATATTCCATTGTGCATATGTACCACATCTTCTTTATCCATTCATCTACTGATGGACACTTAGGTTGCTTCCATTTCTTGGCTATTGTAAATAGTGCTGTGATAAACATAGGGGTTCATATGTCTTTTTCAAACTGGGCTGCTGCATTCTTAGGATAAATTACTAGGAGTGGAATTCCTGGGTCAACTGGTATTTCTATTTTTAGATTTTGGAGAATCTCCATACTGCTTTCCACAATGGTTAAACTAATTTACATTCCCACCAGCAGTGTAGGACAGTTCCCCTTTCTCCACAACCATGCCAACATTTGTTGTCTTTTGGAACGTGGCTATCCTTACTGGTGTGAGGTGATATCTCATTGTAGTTTTAATTTGCATTTCTCTGGTGAGTAGAGATGTGGAGCATCTTTTCATGTGTCTGTTGGCTATCTGAATTTCTTCTTTGGAGAACTGTCTGTTCAGCTCCTCTGCCCATTTTTTATTGGATTATTTGCTTTTTGTTTGTTGAGGTGCATGAACTTTTTACATATTTTGGATGCCAACCCTTTATCGGATCTGTCATTTACGAGTATATTCTCCCATAGTGTAGGATGCCTTTTTGTTCTATTGGTGGTGGCCTTTACTGTACAGAAGCTTTTCAGCTCACTATAGTCCCACTTGTTCATTTTTGCTTTTGTTTCCCTTGCCCAGGGAGATATGTTCATGAAGAAGTTGCTCATGTGAATGTCCAAGAGATTTTTGCTTATGTTTTTCCTAAGAGTTTTATGGTTTCATGACTTACATTCAGGTCTTTCATCCATTTCGAATTTGTTTTTGTGTATGGGGTTAGACAGTGATCCAGTTTCATTTTCTTACATGTAGCTGTCCAGTTTTGCCAACACCAGCTGTTGAAGAGGCTGTCATTTCCCCATTGTATGTCCATGGCTCCTTTATCATATATTAATTGACCATATATGTTTGAGTTAATATCTGGACTTGCTCTTCTGTTCCACTGGTCTGTGGGTCTGTTCTTGTGCCAGTACCAAATTGTCTTGATTACTGTGGCTTTGTAGTAGAGCTTGAAGTTGGGAAGTGAGATGTCCCTTGCTTTATTCTTCCTTCTCAGGACTGCTTTGGCTATTTAGGGTCTTTTGTGTTTCCATGTGAATTTTAAAACAATTTGTTCCAGTTAATTGAAGAATGCTGTTGGTATTTTGATAGGGATTGCATTGAATCTGTAGATTGCTTTGGGCAGGATGGCCATTTTGACAATATTAATTCTTCCTAGCCAAGAGCATGGGATGAGTTTCCATTTGTTCTTGCCTTCTTTAATTTCTCTTAAGAGTGTCTTGTAGTTTTCAGGGTGTAGGTCTTTCACCTCCTTGGTTAGGTTTATTCCTAGGTATTTTATTCTTTTAGATGCAATTGTGAGTGGAATTGTTTTCCTAATCTCTCTTTCTGTTAGTTCATCATTAGTGTATAGGAAAGCCACATATTTCTGTGTGTTAATTTTGTATCCTGCAACTTTGCTGAATTCAGATATTAGATCTAGCAGATGGAGTGGAATCCTTAGGGTTTTTTATGTACAATATCATGTCATCTGCATATAGTGACAGTTTGACTTCTTTGCCAATTTGGATGCCTTGTATTTCTTCGTTGTGTCTGATTGCCATGGCCAGGACCTCCAGCACTATGTTGAATAACAGTGGGAAGAGTGGGCATCCCTGTCTTGTTCCTGATTTTAGAGGAAAGCTTTCAGCCTCTCACTGTTAAGTATGATATTGGCTGTGGGTTTGTTGTATATGGCCTTTATTATGTTGAGGTACTTGCCCTCTATACCCATTTTGTTGAGAGCTTTTATCATGATGAATGGATGTTGAACTTTGTCAAATGCTTTTTCAGCATCTGTGGAGATGATCATATGGTTTTTGTCCTTTTTTGTTGATGTTGTGGATGATGTTGATGGATTTTCGAATGTTGTACCATCCTTGCATCCCTGAGATGAGTTCCACTTGGTCATGGTGTATGATCCTCTTGATGTATTTTTGAATTTGGTTTTGTAATATTTTTTTGAGTATTTTTGCATCTATATTCATCAGGGATATTGGTGTGTAATTTTCTTTTTTGGTGGGGTCTTTGCATGGTTTTGTTATTAGAGTGATGCTGACTTCATAGAATGAGTTTGGAAGTATTCCCTCCTCTTCTGTTTTTTGGAAAACTTTAAGGAGAATTGGTATTATGTCCTCTATATATGTCTGATAAAATTCAGCAGTAAATCCATCTGGCCTGGGGGTTTTGTTCTTGGGTAGTGTTTTGACTATCGATCCAATTTTGTTGCTGGTAATTGGTATGTTTAGATTTTCTGTTTCTTCCTTGGTCTGTCTTGGAAGGTTGTATTTTTCTAGAAAGTTGTCCATTTCTTCTAAGTTTTCCAGCTTGTCAGCATATAGATTTTCATAGTGTTCTCTAACAATTCTTTGTATTTCTGTGGAGTCCATCGTGATTTTTCCTTTCTCATTTCTGATTCTGTTGATGTGTGTAGATTCTCTTTTTCTTAATAAGTCTGGCTAGGGGTTTATCTGTTTTGTTTGTTTTTTCAAAGAACCAGCTCTTGGTTTCATTAATTTTTTTCTATTGTTTTATTCTTCTCAATATTATTTATTTCTTCTCTGATCTTGATTATGTCCCTCCTTCTGCTAACTTTTGGTCTCATTTGTTCTTCTTTTTCCAGTTTGAATAATTGTGACTTTAGACTATTCATTTGGGATTGTTCTTCCTGCTTTAAATAGGCCTGGATTGCTACATGTTTTCCTCTTAGAACTTCCTTCACTGCATCCCACAGAAGTTGGGGCTTTGTGCTGTTGTTGTCATTGTGCTGTGTCTCCATATATTGCTTGATCAGTATTTTAATTTGGTCATCGATCCACTGATTATTCAGGAGCATGTTGTCAAGCCTCCATGTGTTTGTGAGCCTTTTTGTTTTTTTGTACAATTTATTTCTAGTTTTATACTTTTGTGGACTGTGAAGTTGGTTGGTAGAATTTCAATATTTTTGTATTTATTGAGGCTCTTTTTGTGGCCTCATATGTGGTCTGTTCTGCAAAATGTTCCATGTGCACTTGAGAAGAATGTGTATCCTGCTGCTCTTGTGTGTAGAGTTCTGTAGATGTCTGTTAAGTCCATCTGTTCTAGTGTGTTGTTCAGTGCCTCTGTGTTCTTATTTATTTTCTGTCTGGTGGACCTGTCCTTTGGAGTGAGTTGTTTGTTGAGGTCTCCTAGAATGAATGCATTGCATTATATTTCTTCCTTTAATTCTGTTAGTTTTTGTTTCACATATGCTGGTGCTCCTGTATTGGGTGCATATATATTTATAATGGTTATATCCTCTTGTTGGACTGAGCCCTTTATCATTATGTAATGTCCTTCTTTATCTCTTGTGACCTTCTTTGTTTTGAAGTCTGTTTTGTCTGCTACAAGTACTACAACACCTGCTTTTTTCTCCCTATTGTTTGCATGAAATATCTTTTTCCATCTCTTGACTTTTAGTCTGTGTATGTCTTTGGGTTTGAGGTGCATCTCTTGTAAGCAGCATATAGATTGGTCTTGCTTTTTTATTCGTTCTGTTACTCTGTGTCTTTGGATTGGTGCATTCAGTCCATTTACATTTAGGGTGATTATTGAAAGATATGTACTTATTGCCATTGTAGGCTTTAAATTTGTGGTTACCAAAGGTTCAAGGGTAGCTTCTTTACTATCTAACCAGCTAACTTAACTGTCTTATTAAGCTATTATAAACACAGTGTGATGATTCATTTTTTCTCTCCCTTCTTATTCCTCCTCCTCCATTGTTTATATGTTCAGTGTTCTATTCTGTACTCTTTTGTGTTTACTTTGACTGCTTTTGTGAATAGTTGATTTTATTTTTGCCTTTAGTTAGTATTTGGTTCGTCTGCTTTCTTTGGTGTGATTTTATTTTCTCTAGTCACATCTATTTAGCCTTAGGAGTCCTTCTGTCTAGACCAGTCTGTTTAAAATTTCCTGTAGAGGTGGTTTGTGGGAAGGAAATTCCCTCAACCTTTGCTTGTCTGGGATTTGTCTAATCCCTCCTTCATATTTTAATGATAATTGTGCTGGATACAGTATCCTTGGTTCAAGGCCCTTCTGTTTCATTGAAATAAATATATCATGCCATTCTCTTCTGGCCTGTAAGGTTTCTGTTGAGAAGTCTGATGATAGCCTGATGGGTTTTCCTTTTTAGGTGATCTTTTCTCTCTCTCTGGCTGCCTTTAATACTCTGTCCTTGTCTTTGATCTTTGCCATTTTAATTATTATATGTCTTGGTGTTGTCCTCCTTAGATCCCTTTTGGTGGGAGTTCTGTGGGCTGCCATGGTCTGAGAGACTCTTTCCTATTTCCTCCCCCAGTTTTGGGAAGTTTTCAGCAATTATTTCTTCAAGACACTTTCTATCCTTTTCTCTCTTCTTCTTCTGGTACCCCTGTAATGCAAATGTTGTTCCGTTTGGATTGGTCACACAGTTCTCTTAATATTCTTTCATTCCTGGAGATCCTTTTATCTTTCTCTGCCTCAACTTCTCTGTATTCCTGTTCTCTGGTTTCTTTTCCATTAACAGTCTCTTGCACCTCATCCAGTCTGCTCTTAAGTCCTTCCAGAGATTGTTTCATTTCTGTTATCTCCCTTCTGACTTCATCCCTTAGCTCTTGCATATTTCTCTGCAGGTCCATCAGCATCATTATGACCTTTATTTTGAATTCATTTTCAGGAATATTGGTTATATCTATCTCTCCAGGCCCTCTCTCAAAAGGTTGTCTGGGTGATTCTTGACTGGACTAAGTTCTTCTGCCTTGTCATGGTGATACAGGTAGTCGTAGGCAGTTGGCACATGTGTCAGCTGTGAGAACAAAAGTCCCTTCCTGCTTGCTAGTTGCCTTGCCCTTCTCTACTGCCTGTGTCAGTTATCCACACCCCGGGAGTAGCCTCCGGCTTAATCCCCTAAGCTGCTGTGGGCGGGGTAGCCCTCAGGGTAGCCCAGAGCCCTGCGGGGAGTGGCAGGCATGCCAGGTGTGCTCTCCTGCATGAACGGCACCCCTTCATGCCTTGTCCAGGCTTCCTCTGTCTGTGCTGGGCAGTACATGCTGGTGGCAGCCTCTGGGTCTGGCCAGGATAGCTGCATGCTGGGAGGGACTCTGGGCAGTGGCTGTGGATGTGGCTGCTCTCTGGCTGCTCCCCGGCTGTGGTGGGGCAACGCCGGCCATCCTCCTTGGAATATGTAGAGGTGTATCAATCATTTGAAATGAAAAGTACAGATGGAGGGCAGAGAATCATTTGATTACTTAATTTTCATGTTTATATAGCATTTATTTTAAAGTCATAATAATCTGAATTCCAAATGTGTTTACAAAATTCATCCTCCACTTAAACTGGTTAGTGCATTTTAATGAAGCTTAATTTTAAAGCATGGATTTGCATATTGAAATTTGCTTGAGCCAACTTTTGGAATATAGTCTCCTGAGGACTGGTTTTCTAGTGTTCTGGTAATGTGACAATTCTTTAGAATTGCTTACCTTTGCCTGAAAACCTTAGTTCAATTGGTTTAGCAAAATGGAGAGGATACAAATTAAGCATTAGTTATAATACAATACTTTTCCAAGTCATTCTTAGAATGTTCTTGGGATACTTTAGAATCCAGATGTCACCATTTTAGAATGGTGTGTTAAACATACTTATTCTAGAGGGATTAAAGATGGTGGTGTGAGAGTTGAGACAGAGAGCCTTCCCAAAACTACACATAATACAAAAATATAGTTAATACAACTAATCCTAAAAGAGGAACAGGAAAGAAGGCTCCAACAGACTGCATACACCTGGAGAAGAGAGCAGACCTCATGAAACAGAGTGGCAGCATATTGTGGGGGAAGCAGCTAAGATCAGAGAGTCCTGGGTTCCAATTCTGACTCAGATAAGAATGAAAATACAAAGAGTTTCTTCTTCTTACTAGTTAAGTCACCTTGGTTAAATTAGTTATCTCTCTGAGCATCATTTTTCTCATCTGCAAACTGACAATATTATTTAGCTTAAAAAAGTATCATATGAGATTATGCAGGTAAGTTACATGATAATTTGTATGGATTGAACATCATTTAGTTTGCTTTCCTTAAATACTGTTCCATGGAATGATCTGAAGGAAACCACTCCAAAGAAAGGTGGCTATATATTTAAGTTATAATAAAAATTACAACTGATGTAAATGCTCAATGAGGGAAATGATAAATGCATTAAGTTGCATTGATGATTAGATCTTTATGTAGTTCCTTAGGATAAATGCAAAATACGTGACGAGTGGGAATTTCCTATGTAATTTATATAATGAATAAAACATTGAAATTATTTTATTACAACTTCCATGTGTAAATACTATGGACCTAGAAGACAACATGTAAAACAACTGTTTTACTAATTTTTCTTTGTTGGCTTCCATTATTATTGAGAACATGTCATTTGTTTAATAAATGTTTTTTGATATCATTAATATCATCACAAAAAGACATACTTATTCTGTAGCTCATGTATATTCAAATCAACAGGCATGAAAACTTAAAATAACATGAGAATTTGCCAAGTCAGAAATAGCTGGCTTTCATTTTCTATTGATAGCATTGTGTAAAAAAATCAAGCTGTATTAATACACTTATTACAAATCTAACAATTTCAGATGGACCTCTGTAGTTATATAAAATTAAGTTAATTTGGTTGTTTTAATCTTCTATTAGTTGTGGAAAATAACACAGAAAACTATATAAAACACAAAGTATGATGAATAATTATACAAACCCATGAAAACACCACCCAGATAAAAAATTAGAATATTGCTGTTACCCCCAGAATCCATTCCCATGTGTCCCATCCTCATCACCTTCTCAAACCCAGGTTATTATTATCCTGATTTTTATGGTAATTAGTTCCTTCCTTTTTAAAGTTTTGCCTGTTTTTGAACTCTGCACAGATGGAATAATACCAACAAACACTGACTTGGCTACCTAGCCTGCTGACACTAGTGCACACTTGGCTGGGTAGCACAGTCCCCACTAGGGCACATCATATATTGAACAGAGGCCCCTGAACCAGAATCCTGAAACTGGAGCTGTAATTCCATGTATGTAGGGATTAGGTAGCAATCTGCATATCCACAGCTAATCAGCATGCTGTAAGGCTTTGTTTTCCTAATATCAGTCTGAGAAAGTCTGATGTTTTTTACTTTAAATGACCTTCTCCATTTCTTGTTCCCCAATCTCATCTCCCAGAGCCTAGACTCTGTGCAGGCCTTGGGATTGCTAGCTTGACAGTAATTTTTTTCTTACGGAGCATTCAATCTTTGGTATTAAAATACCAAGACATTAATTATTTTTCCTTTAACAGTACAGAATGTATTCTTCTGTATGTCTTTTATGCTCAACTTTATAAAATTCATCCATGTTGTATGTATAGCTGTAGTTTGCTCACATTCAGTACTATATAGTATACTCCAATATTTAAATATATTATTTGTGTTATTTTATGTATTATAATTATTTGACATATTTATAATATATTGAAATACAATTTAAGCATACTTATATATTTATATATTATAAATATATGTATATATATTTATAATATATTATTCATATTTATACTAATATAAACTATTGTAGGTGGACATTGTGTTGTGTTCTTTTCTGTCAAGAATATTCTTGTGCATGTTTCCTGATACACTTATATATGCATCTCTGTTGGATATGTCCGTAGGAATGGAATTGATGGATCATAGAATATGTGTATCTTAGAGTTTAGAAAATAATTTCAAACTGTGTTCCAAAGCTGTGGTGTGCATTTGTGCAACAGATATGTATATTTAAATGTGGCCAGTATAGAAAAATAAAAGATAAAATAAATAATTCTTCAGTATGCACCTGTTAAGTTTTTAAAGCTCTTATTCCTAATGCATCTGTTGATATTTTAAAATATAAAGTCCTAACTTTATTCATATTTCCTTATTTTTTATTGAAGCATAACTGATATACAATCTTGCATTGGTTTCAAGTATACAACACAGTGGTTCAACAGTTACAAACATTATCAAATCCCCACACCAACTAGTGCACTTAACTATCTGTCAATACAAGACCATGTTATAGAATCATTGAATGTATTCTGCATACTGTAGTACCATCCCAGTGACCAACTTATATTATGACTGAGAATTTTTGTGCTCCTTTATCCCCCTCATTATCCCTACCCGTCTGCTTCAACCCCTCCCCTATGGTAACCACCAGTCACTTTTCAGTGTCTCTGAATCTACTGCTGTTTTGTTAACTTTGTTTTTAGATTCCACAGATAAGTGAGATCATATGGTATTTGTCTTTCTCCTCCTGGCTTATTTCACTTAGCATAATATCCTCTAGGTGCCTCCATGTTGTCACAAATGGCAGGACTTCTTTCTTTTTATGGCTGAACAATATTCCACTGTACATATGTATGTACCACTTCTTTTTTTCTATTTATCTATAGACGGACACTTTGCTTCCATATGTTGGCTACTGTAAATAAGGCAACAGTAAACACAAGGGTGCATATATCTTTTTGAATCAGGGAGTTTGTCTTCTTTCAGTAAGTTCGTATAAGTTGAATTACTGGTTTGCATTGTATTTCTATTTTTAGTTTATTGAGGATCCTCAATACTGCTTTCCACAGTGGCTTCACCAAATGACACTGCCACCTACAGTTTAGGAGAGTTCCCTTCCCTCTGCATCCTCACCATCCACCTGTTATTTCTTGTCTTTTGGATAGTGGCATTTTAACTGGAGTGAGGTGGTCTCTCATTGTAGTTTTGATTTGCACTTCCCTGTTGATTAGCGATGTGGAGCATGTTTTCTTGTGCCTTCTGGCCATCTTTATCACTTCTTTGGAAAAATGTCTGTTCAGGTCCTTTGCCCATTTTTTTTTATGGAGATATATATATATATATATATATATATATATATATATATATATATATATATATATATATATATATATATTTTATGTATATATATATATATATATATATATATATATATATATATATATATTTGGTATCATTAATCTACAACTACATGAGGAATATTATGTTTACTAGACTCCTCGCTTCACCAACTCCCCCCCACAAACCCCATTACAGTCACTGTCCATCAGCATAGTAAGATGCTGTAGAGTCACTACTTATCTTCTCTGCGTTGCACAGCTCTCCCTGTGTCTCCCCCCACATTATACATGCTAATCTTAATGGGCCCTTTCCTTTTCCCCTCCCTTATCCCTCCCTTCCCACCCATCCTCCCCAGTCCCTTTCTCTTTGGTAACTGTTAGTCCATTCTTGGGTTCTGATCTTCTGCTGCTGTTTTGTTCCTTCAGGTTTTTCTTCGTTCTTGTACTCCACATACGAGTGAAATCATTTGATACTTGTCTTTCTCCGCCTGGCTTATTTCACTGAGCATAATGCCTTCTAACTCCATCCATGTTGTTGCAAATGGTAGGATTTGTTTTCTTCTTATGGCTGAGTAATATTCCATTGTGTATATGTACCAGATCTTCTTTATCCATTCATCTACTGATGGACACTTGGGTTGATTCCATTTCTTGGCTATTGTAAATACTGCTGAGATAAACATAGGGGTGCATGTATCTTTTTCAAACTGGGCTGCTGCATTCTTAAGGTAAATTCCTAGGAGTGTAATTCCTGGGTCAAATGGTATTTCTATTTTGAGCTTTTAGAGGAACCTCCATACTGCTTTCCACAATGGTTGAACTAATTTACATTCCCACCAACAGTGTAGGAGGGTTCCCTTTTCTCCACAACCTCACCAACATTGTTGTTGTTAGTCTTTTGGATGGTGGCGATCCTTACTGGTGTGAGGTGATGTCTCATTGTGGTTTTAATCTTTTCGTGTGTCTGTTGGCCATCTGAATTTCTTCTTTGGAGAACTGTCTGTTCAGCTCCTCTGCCCATTTTTTAATTGGATTATTTGTTTTTTGTTTGTTGAGGTGCATGATCTCTTTATGTATTTTGGATGTCAACCCTTTATCAGATCTGTCATTTATGAATATAGTCTCCCATACTGCAAGATGCCTTTTTGTTATATTGGTGATGTCCTTTGCTGTACAGAAGCTTTTCAACTCAGTATAGTCCCACTTGTTCATTTTTGCTTTTGTTTCCCTTGCCCAGGGAGATATGTTCATGAAGAAGTTGCTCATGTTTATGTCCAAGAAATTTTTGCCTATGTTTTTTTCTAAGAGTGTTAAGGTTTCATGACTTACATTCAGTTCTTTGATCCATTTCAAATTTACTTTTGTGTATGGGGTTAGACAATGATCCAATTTCATTCTCTTACATGTAGCTGTCCAATTTTGCCAACACGAACTGTTGAAGAGGCTGTCATTTCTCCATTGTATGTCCATGGCTCCTTTATCATATATTGATTAACCATATATGTTTGGGTTAATGTCTGGAGTCTCTATTCTGTTCCACTGGTCTGTGGGTCTGTTCTTGTGCCAGTACCAAATTGTCTTGATTACTGTGGCTTTGTAGTAGAGCTTGATGTTGGGGAGTGAGATCCTCCCCACTTTATTCTTCCTTCTCTGGATTGCTTTGGCTATTTAGGATCTTTTGTGTTTCCATATGAATTTTTGAACTATTTGTTCCAGTTTGTTGAAGAATGTTGTTGGTAATTTGGTGGGGATTGCATTGAATCTGTACATTGCTTTAGTCAGGATAGCCATTTTGACAATATTAATTCTTCCTAGCCAAGAGCATGGGATGAGTTTCCATTTGTTCTTGCCTTCTTTAATTTCTCTTAAGAGTGTCTTGTAGTTTTCAGGGTGTAGGTCTTTCACTTCCTTGGTTAGGTTTATTCCTAGGTATTTTATTCTTTTTGATGCAATTGTGAGTGGAATTGTTTTCCTGATTTCTTTTTCTATTAGTTCATTGTTAGTGTATAGGAAAGCCACAGATTTCTGTGGATTAATTTTGTATCCTGCAACTTTTCTGAATTCTGATACTAGTTCTAGCAGTTTTGGAGTGGAGTCTTTAGGGTTTTTTATGTACAATATGATCTCATCTGCAAATGGTGACAGTTTTACTTCTTCTTTACCAATCTGGATTCCTTGTATTTCTTTGTTTTGTCTAATTGCCATGGCCAGGACCTCCAGCACTATGTTGAATAACAGTGGGGAGAGTGGGCATCTCTGTCTTGTTCCCAATCTCAGAGGAAAAGCTTTCAGCTTCTCACTGTTAAGTATGATGTTGGCTGTGGGTTTATCATACGTGGCCTTTATTATGTTGAGGTACTTGCCCTCTATACCCATTTTGTTGAGAGTTTTATCATGAAAGGATGTTGAAGTTTGTTCAATGCTTTTTCAGCATCTATGAAAATGATCATGTGGTTTTTGTCCTTCTTTTTGTTGATGTCGTGAATGATGTTGATGGATTCTCAAATGTTGTACCATCCTTGCATCCCTGCGATGAATCCCACTTGATCATGTATGACCCTCTTGATGGATGTATTTTTGAATTTGGTTTGCTAATTTTTTGTTGAGTATTTTTGCATCTATGTTCATCAGGGATATTGGTTTGTAATTTTGTTTTTTTGGAGGGGTCTTTGCCTGGTTTTGTTATTAGAGTGATGCTGGCTTTATAGAATGAGTTTGGAAGTATTCCCTCCTCTTCTATTTTTTGGAAAACTTTAAGGCAAGTGGGTATTATGTCTTCTCTGTATGTCTGATGAAATTCAGCGTTGAGTCCATCTGGTCCAGGGATTTTGTTCTTGGGTAGTTTTTTGATTACCGATTTAATTTCTTTGCTGGTAATTGGTCTGTTTAGATTTTCTGTTTCTTCCTTGGTCAGTCTTGGAAGGTTGTATTTTTCTAGGAAGTTATCCATCTCTTCTAGATTTTCCAGCTGGTGAGCATATAGATTTTCATATTAGTTTTTAATAAGTTTTTGATTTTTCCTTTCTCATTTCTGATTCTGTTGATGTGTGTAGATTCTCTCTTTCTCTTAATAAGTCTGGCTAGGGGCTTATCTATTTTGTTTATTTTTTCAAAGAACCAGCTCTTGGTTTCATTGACTTTTTCTATTGTTTTTTCTTCTCAATTTTATTTATTTCTTCTCTGATCTTGATTATGTTCCTCCTTCTGCTGACTTTGGGCCTCATTTGTTCTTCTTTTTCCAGTTTCAATAGCTGTGAATTTAGACTATTCATTTGGGATTGTTCTTCCTTCTTTAAATATGCCTGGATTGCTATATACTTTCCTCTAAGAACTGCCTTCACTGCGTCCCACAGAAGTTGGGGCTTTGGGCTCTTGTTGTCACTTGTCTCCATATAGTGCTTGATCTGTGTTTTAATTTGGTCATTGATCCATTGATTATTTAGGACCATGTTGTTAAGCCTCCATATGTTTGTGAGCCTTTTTGTTTTCTTTGTACAATTTATTTCTAGTGTTATGTCTTTGTCATCTGAGAAGTTGATTGGTAGAATTTCAATCTTTTTTAATTTACTGAGGCTCTTTCTGTGGCCTAGGATGTGGTCTATTGTGCAAAATGTTCCATGTGCACCTGACAAGAATGTGTTACCTGCTGCTTTTGGGTGTAGAGTTCTGTAGATGTCTGTTAAGTCCATCTGTTCTAGTGTGTTGTTCAGTGTCCCTGTGTCCTTACTTATTCTCTGTCTGGTGGATCTGTCCTTTGGAGTGAGTGGTGTGTTGAAGTCTCCTGGAACGTGTGCATTGCATTCTATTTCCTCCTTTAATTCTGTTAGTATTTGTTTCACATATGTTGGTGCTCCTGTATTGGGTGCATATATATTTATAATGGTTATATCCTCTTGTTGGACTGAGCCCTTTATCATTATGTAATATCCTTCTTTATCTCTTGTGACTTTCTTTGTTTTGAAGTCTATTTTGTCTGCTACAAGTACTGCAACACCTGTTTTTTTTCTCCCTATTGTTTGCATGAAATATCTTTTTCCATCCCTTGACTTTGAGTTTGTGTACATCTTTGGGTTTGAGGTGCATCTCTTGTAAGCAGTGTATAGATGGGTCTTTCATTTTTATCTGTTCTGTTACTCTGTGTCTTTGGATTGGTGCATTCAGTCCATTTACATTTAGGGTGATTATTGAAAGATATGTACTTATTGCCATTGCAGCTTCAGATTTGTGGTTACTAAAGGTTCAAGGGTAGCTTCTTTACTATCTAACCATCTAACTTAACTCTCTTATTAAGCTATTACAAACACAGCCTGATGATTCTTTATTTCTCTCCCTTCTTATTCCTCCTCCTCCATTCTTTATATGTTCTATTCTGTACTCTCTTGTGTTTCCTTTGAGTGCTTTTGTGACTAGTTGATTCTATTTTTTTGCCTTTAGTTAGTATTTGGTTGGTCTGCTTTCTTTAGTGTGATTTTATATTATCTGTTGACATCTATTTAACCTTAGGAGTGTTTCCATCTAGAGCAGTCCCTTTAAAATATCCTGTAGAGGTGGTTTGTGGGAGACAAATTCCCTCAACTTTTGCTTGTCTGGGAATTGTTTAATCCCTCCTTCATATTTAAATGATAATCGTGCTGGATACAGTATCCTTGGTTCAAGGCCCTTCTATTTCATTGCATTAAATACATCATGCCATTCTCTTCTGGCCTGTAAGGTTTCTGTTGAGAAGTCTGATGATAGCCTGATGTGTTTTCCTTTGTAGGTGACCTTTCTTCTCTCTCTGGCTGCCTTTAATACTCTGTCCTTGTCTTTGATCTTTGCCATTTTAATTATTATATGTCTTGGTGTTGTCCTCTTTGAATCCCTTTTGGTGGGAGTTCTGTGGGCTGCCATGGTCTGAGAGACTATTTCCTCCCCCAGTTTTGGGAAGTTTTCAGCCATTATTTCTTCAGGAACACTTTCTATCCCTTTTTCTCTCTCTTCTTCTGGTTCTCCTATAATGTGGATATTGTTCCATTTGGATTGCTCACACATTTCTCTTAATATTCTTTCATTCCTGGAGATCCCTTTATCTCTCTCTGCCTCAGCTTCTCTGTGTTCCTGTTCTCTGTTATCTATTCCATTAATAGCCTCTTGCACCTCATCCAGTCTGCTCTTAAGTCCTTCCAGAGATTGTTTTATTTCTGTATTCTCCCTCCCTATTTGCTCCTTTAGCTCTTTCATATTTCTCTGCAGGTCCATCTGCATGTTTATGACCTTTATTTTAAATTCATTTTCAGGAAGATTGGTTAAATCTATCTCCCGAGGTCCTTTCTTGGGGTTTGTCTGGGTAATTCTGGACTGGACCAAAGTTTTCTGCCTTTATGGTGATTGAGGTAGCTGTAGGCAGGTAGCGTGTGTGTCAGTGGTGAGAACAGAGTCCTTCCCTGCTTGCTGGTTGCCTTGCCCTTCTCTGCTGCCTGTGTCAGTTACCCGCACTCCTGAAGCAGCCTCTGGGTTAATCCCCTATGCTGCCATGTGCAAGGTTGCCATCAGGGTAGCCCAGAGCCCTGTGGAAAGTGGCAGGCATGCTGGGTGTCCTTTCCTGTGACAGTGGCACCCCTTCATGCCTTGCCCCAGTTACCTCTGCCTGCATTGTGCAGCTGTGCACTGGCGGCGGCCTTGCATCTGGCCTGGGTGGCTGCACACCGGGAGGATATTCTGGGTGGCTGCTGGTGGCATGGCTGCTCCCCAGCTGTTCCACTGCTGCCACAGGCTTATGCGCCCAGTCCCCTGCTGCTCTGCCACTGGTGTGGGCATGTGCGTCCCCTCCCAGACTGCTCAATCGCTGCCATGGTTGTGCGTGTGCATCCACTCCCTGGCTTCTCTGTCACCACTGCGGGCTCACACGCCACTTCCTGGCTGCTTTGCCACCACCGCGGGCATGTGTAGCCACTCTCCAGCTAGTGGGCCGCTGTGTCAGGGTCTGCACTGGCCGGAGGAATGATTGGCAGGCTGCTTATCACCGTGAGGGGCTTCAGAGCTGTGTTGCCACCTAGGGGGCTCAGGCACCTGACATTCCTCAGGATTCCCAGCCTGCTGGGCTAAGTGTGCCAGGATGCTTCCATCCAGCTGTGAGGCCCCTGTCCCTTTAAGACTTTCAAAAAGCACTTGCTTTTCTTTTGTTCCAGGGAGCTGGTTGCGGGGACCTGCTCATAGATTTTGCTTTTCTGTTTCTCTAATATCCAGCACACCATGCAGTGTGTGTCTGTGCTCCTGGTGCAGATTACTGGGGCTGGGTATTTAGCAGTCCTGGGCTCCCTCTCCCTCCCTGCTCCGACTCCTCTCCTCCTGCTGGGGTGGGGGGAGCGCTCGGGTCCTGCTGGGCCATGGCTTGTATCTTACCCCCTTCGTGAGATGCTGAGTTCTTGCAGATGTAGATGTAGCCTGCCTGTTGTACTGTATCCACTGGTCTCTCTTTTAGGAATATTTGTATTTGTTGTATTTTCAAAAATATGTGTGGTTTAGGGAGGAGATTTCTGCTGCCCTACTCACGCTGCCATCTTGGCTCCTCCTCCCTAGGGAGACTTTTATTAAGAGATACAGTGAGAGGACAGGCAGAGCTTCTGGCTCAGGCCAGGAGGGTATAAGAGAGCCTGTAGTGGTGCATTGTGCAGGGGATTTATAGGTGGTTGAGAGACAGAGAGCTAGGGATGCAGACCCACCAAGTGGTCTCTAAATGTTTATTTTTAAGGAGACACTAAGTTTTTTGTCAGGTTTCTGGACTGTTTTTCAGAGTTAGCATAAAAAATTTACTGCTTTGATTCTTTCTTAGAATAGCAGGTTTTTGGTTTGGAAGCATACAATCAAGGCTGCTTGTTTTGTTTTCAGGGTGAGCTGACTTATTGTCTGTTTGCTAAATAGTAAATTAAGAATCTTACTTCTTAACTTTTTATCTTTAAGATGGAATCCTTCCTGCCCTTCACTATGTTGTTTATGGCTGGGCCTGCCTGTTAGATTAATTGCCCAGTTTATATATTATTTGAATAAGGGCTTGAGGGGGAAAAGCAGCATGTGGGTAAAGTTAAAGATAAACTGGGGTTTTTAGCAGGCTAAAGTAAATTTTGCAATAGCCTCCTTTAATTGACACAAATAAGACATGGTCTATGCTAAGGTATTTTCTTATCTGGGAGATGTTCAAACATTCCAAGCCTGTTAATTCCTGGCTTTTTAGTTTTAGCTAATCTTCCCTGAAGAATGCTTATATTCCTAGTTTGGTATTTTACTTTAGAGAATTAATGTGACTCTGACTTTGCTTAATTGTTTAATATGGAGTTTTGGTAGGGGTCTTTTTCTAGAGGCCCTCACTCTACTCTGACTACACCCATGGTCTCTGTCTCAGGAGGGAAGGTTCTGAGTTATTTGAGCATGGATTAATGGGGTAGGGGGTGGGTGAGCAGTAGAACCAATGGCAAAGCCTGGCTGAAGGGGAATTATAGCTGCTCTTGTCATCTGCCTCTCCGATCTTCTCCCCATAACACCTCTCTTTTTGCCATAGTTGGGAAAACTCAAGAGAAGTCTTGGGTTCCCAGAACAATGGGGATAACACCAATTTTCTCCTATGGCTGCTCTGATAGCAACACAGCTTATATGGTGGGCTGGGTAGGATGTGATTCTCTAGAGAAGACCTCCACACCCAGGCAGTGCATCAGGTGCACACACTTAGGTCCTGGTGCTGTTCTACCTGATGATGTAGCCCTTGTATCTATATTCACAGTCTTCATCACTTGGAGGCAGCTACGGAAAGAGCTGGTTCTAAAAAGGAGGAAAGGTGTGTAAGAGGTGGAGGTCTGAGGCCAGAGGAGGGCATGTCTCTCCACAAGCTCCAAGTACCAGGGCCTGTCTTAGTGAGAAATGTGCTGTGGCATCTATGAAAATAAAAATAAAAAATCTGCTGAGATTTTTGAAGAAAAATGGAAATTAATGGAGAACCATATCATGTTTTTTATTATTTTAATGACAAATGTTAGATAGATCTGCCTTCATTAACTACTTATTGCATTTGCACCATGTGCTATGGGCTGGAGATTCAATGGTTAAAACATAGATATGGTCCCCACTTTTATTATTTTACATTTGAATGACAGAGATGGATGAAAAAAGAATAAACATAACAAACTGTTTGCCTAAATACAGCTTGCAATAAGTATCTGAGAAAAATGGCCTTTCTCTTTGACTTCTGTGACAGATCTCCCTGACCAGGCCCTATTTAGTTTTCTAGAGTACCCAAACTTTTTTTGCTATAAATTCACTAATTATACCAAATTTATTGAATAAACATTGAGTGACAATCTAATTTAACTAATAAAATATGCAAGGTGGGTACCCTAAATCACCTCAGCTTTCAGTTATGGGGGTCAGAGTTCCTTGAGGACTGCGTTCTTTCCTTTAAAAGGAAATCTTTTTTTCTTTTTCCTTTGTGTAAATGCATTCTTGGATATGTCATGTGAAAGACAGGGGGGCTTGATTTTGCCTGTTGTCCCCTAGAGATAGAGCAGGACATTTCCAGTTTCGTACTTGCCGAGTCCTGAGAATGCAGTGGTATTTGACTCTGGAGACCGTTGCAGTTCTGTGGACTGCTGTTTGCCTCGAATGGCTAACAAGGGAAGGATGTAGTTTAAATATTTATGCATCATTATTTATTATACAAAATGCCATTAGAGCATAAGGGTGTTGAACTGACTATGGAGATGAATCAGTTTCCAGTGTATTTTCTAACATGTTTTTTCTTCTCCATTTATTACTGATCTCTTATACTTTTCAACTTCTTTATCCTCCCTGGTCACACCTTGGATGAAAGTTTACTGATTTCCTCTACAGTTTCTGCCGAGACCTTCCATCATCTTCTTTCTTCTGACCTGTCAAATTTTTCAAGGGTTTCTGTAGCTGACAGACAATGTCCACCTTCAGAGAGTAAAGGAAGAGGATGACCCTATTCTGCATGGGGTGTCCCTTTGGTGCTCTCTTTATATGGCATGCTAAGTACATATGGAATTAATTTTTCTTTTGAGGCTTCATGAATTGCCAACTGACACATTTGTTTCCTTAAGGAAGGTAAGTATAAGCCAGGTGTGGTGGTGGGTTAGGTCTTAAACAACTTTCTGTTTTGCTGCCGGAAGAGCTGAGGGTGCTCTGCTTCATCACGGGGGCATCGAAGAATCCGAGGACTGTTCTAAGGAGGAGGACTTACCTCTAGCTTTGCCTTCTGGGCCACAGGGAGAGCGCTATCCCAGGAAGCAGGGATTTGAATGATAAACTGTTTGAGCTTGATGGGAACTATAAAAACGTTCATTCCAATTCCTCCCTCTAATTAATGAAGAAACTGAAGCCATGAGAGGTGAAATGACTATCTCAAGGAGGTACTCAATTTTCAGCTCGATGGTGTTCCCAGCACATCTTAGCATCTGTTACAAACTTCAGAAGCTGCTAGTGGAGTCCACTAGTGATCTGAGTGGAGCACTCTGGGGGCAGCCCTCTTCTGTTGTACAGAAATGAGGAAGTTGTATGGCTTCTATTTTCCTTAGAGATGGGAGAATGATTCATCCTAAAGTCACAAAGACACAGTGACAGATTCCTAAAGCTGCACACATCCATGAGAAGACAAGCATATGAGGTGCTAAAGCAGAAAAATGCTCCCAGTGATACAGCTGTAAAGACAAAAATGCCGTACATGTTTAGGCAGGGAAAACACTGATTTCCTTGGAATAAGTGTGTGTTCAACTTCAAGTGCTTCAGGAGGGCCAGAGTAGAAGGCAATCTAAGCCCTTTACATTTTTGGCAAAAACTTCAAATCTCCAGGAAAGTTGAAAGGATGATGAAATTAACACCTATGCATCCTTCGCCTATCTTTACCGACTGCTACCATTTGAAAATTGTGGATATTGTGACATTACTTCAGCATGCATCTCTTGAGAATAATGACATTTCCCCTACATAACCATAGTATCATGATCACACCTAAGAAAATTAGCAATAATTCTGATGTATAATTTATATACAATTTCCCCTGTCTTTTTACAACTATTTTTTTCAATTTAAGATTCATTCATTATATTTAGCTGTTATGTCTTTAGTCTCATTTAATGTAGAATAATTGTTCCCCTTCCTTTTTCCTGACACTAGATTTTGAAGAGACCAGGTCGGTTGTCTTAAAGAGTATATAATATTCTGCATTGGTATGGTTTGTTTCTTAAATTACTTTTAGGGAAACATTTCTGCCAAAATACTAGAGATGAGATTGTGTGTCTCTTTTTGCATCATGCCAGGAGGCACATAATATGTGGTCACTCAGTGATCTGCCAGATAGGGAGGTGTCCCCATATCCTTCCATTCCCACCTTTGTAATTAGTAAGTCCTCTGTGCAGTAGTATTTTGAGTCCACTTGAATATACTGTTCCCCCTCTAGATTTAGTTTTCATTGCTTGAATTGATAATTACATCACAGGTTATAAAAATAATCTTTTTCTAGTCCTGTCAGTCCTGTATTTATTAGTTGATATTCTTTTGTAAGGAAAACCTCTTTTTATCTCTTTTGAGTATCATTGGAGACCATGGATTTTTTAAAAATAATAATTCTTTATCATCATAATTCCATTATTCTTTTTGCTGCTCAAGGCTTAATATTTTTCTGTTTTACTCTTTGGCACAGGGTGGGGACTGCATCTGGTGTGTATCTGTGGTGTGACTACCTGGAGGTGAAGTGTATCTTACCTGAGAGGTAGGAGCCCACGAATAACAACCAGACTGGAGTATAGGTGGCCAGGTTTCAGCCTGGGGGAGGCTAGGGTCTAGGTTACCAAATCGAAATGGTCAGCCTTTAACTAGACATGGATATGACCGGAGGAGCCAGTCCAAGGGCTGGTCACCAAATTTGGTGGTGGTGGTGGGAACTGGAGCTTACAACCAGGAATGGGTAAGTAACCAATTCATGGTAGTGTGGCAAAGGAATAGGCAGGGGTGCAACTCCCTGTGGCCAGGAAAATGTGTGTCTGGGGGCAGACGCAAGGAAGGTCTAACTTTGTGTGCCTTCCTCTGGGGCCTCTCCTCTGCTAGTTCCTTTAGCATCTGTCTGACGGGAGCAGGTGGTGTGGTGCCTCTAGAAAGTGCTAACACAAAAGCTTCAGCAGGTGCAGAACATAGGCCTCCCCTAAGTTTCTTACCCAAAACCAAGGGCACCCTGCCCTCAGTGACCATCTACCTCCTGGACTGCAGTGTCCAGACTTCTCTGAGTAGCTTTATAAACAATTATATGCACTTGGCACTGTTAGGGGCACTGGAGATAAATGAAGAACAAGATCGACAAGGACCATAAACTTCACTCCTAAGTCTAGATCAGAGGCTTGCAGTGCCACACTGAGGGTACAAGGGCGCAACTTACCCCAATGGCTCATTCAGATGTGTTGTTGCTTTGTTTGTTTGTTTTTTTGGTTTAGTTTACTGGGTTTTTTTTTTAATGGAAGTTTCTAATAGTTAATGCTTTAAATAGTAACTACATACTAGTCCCAGACACATCCTTTGCTTTACCATAGATAAAATGAGACTGGAGTTATGATAATGAGTCATACATTTTTTTTCGTGCAGGTTTTTCATTTACTTTTTAAAAGCTAACGTGTGAGATAATAGGAAACTGAAAACCCCAAGAAGCAAAGAACAAAGTCATCCATAATCACAAGCATTTCAGTTTGATGTGTTCTTCTAGGTCCCATGTGTGAATCTATACAACTAAGCATCCATTTTTATGTAATTAAGATTGTAGTTATGTATCATGCTTTTTCACACATCATGAATATTTAACATTTTAAAGCCCCCAAACTATGTATTTTGATAACCAAGAATACACTATACCAACCTAAACTGAAAGAAAAAAAAAACGTATCCTGCCTTTTCATAAAACAAAAATGGCAACAGGCTTCTAGATAAAGATATTGGCAGAGTTACAATTAAAATGCTACATTCCCTTATTGTTCAATTAAAAATTAGACATAAAGCAAGAGAGTATACAAAGCATAATGCTTCTAAGAAAATTCATTGTCCAATCTATACTATTAAAATATTTAGCATGGAGGTTATGTTTTCACTGAATTAACAATGTATTCCTACAACACAGCCATAAGAGATGCACACTCATCAATGGTTATCGCTGAAATGTAAATATGAACATATCTGCATACATTCCTTTCAATACTTCCTCTGCCCCTCAGCTGCCAACCTAATGAACAAATCTTGACATTTTTCATGGTGTGAATTCCATGTCTAAGATGCCTCTTTTCTATCACTTAAAGCAAAAAAATATCTACAAATTGGTTAATTCACTAGTTCTACTTATCGTAATGCTGTCACCTCACGATATCTAAAAAGCTTAATGACATCTAAAAAGCTTAGATGTTGCAAAATAATAAATGTACCTTGTTCACAATAAACACAGGTACTTTATAAGAAGTAAAGATAGACCTATGATTATAACCTAAAAATATCTTTTAAACATGGAGATACTAGCAAAGAGCCCTTCCCTTTACCCTTCCTCTTCACCTTCCTCCACCATTTCAACCACCAAGTACAGGACTACATCTAGCTTCAAGAGGTGGATTAACAAAGTAGCTCACAGAAGACAGTCCTTCCTAAAAACTAACAAAAAGGCTTTTATAAAGGGATTATTTTACTACCTCTACTTTTATTATACTTTGCAATTAGGCCTTGTGTATCTGTTAATGCACAGTAATTAACTAAAATGTATAGACAGAACAATGATTAGACAATCTGATTTGTCTAAAGACTCACCAGGCACAGAACTCCTCTGCATTTCTTTTTCTGCCCCCTCCCCCACCACCCAGTGAAGAGTCAGCACTCTCTAAGACATTGTTTAACACTCTTAACAATCTCCTACTTTAACAATTCCATTCCCTCAATACAACCATTCCTTATGAATTAACAGAAAAAAATACTGTAAGGGTGTTACTTTAATTCCCTACTTTAACATATGTTGCGTACTTCTAAACATCTAGAAAGACTAGATGTTTCAAATAAGGGTTTAAGTTTTTCCACCATACACATAGTAGTAACTTGAATAAACTACACACAAAGGCTATATATAATCTGAAAGTACCTTCTAAATAAGAACATTCCGGCCTGAAACTTCCCCTTCTCATCTCTATCAACCTGAGAGACAAGTATAACAAGCACCTGTAATGCTTAGAGGGGATGTGAACAACTACATTTCCTCAAGCTGTTTTCAGAACAGTCCTATGAATTTTAATACAAAGTGTACACATATATTTGTTTACTAACTCTACTTTTGTCATACACTGGCAACCTCTTTAACATCTAGAAAAACTAGATGTTGTAAATTAGGACTTTTGTCCTTTATATACAATATATATACAACTTAGTAAAACAAAATGCAGACATATGGGACAAGGGTTAATCTTGCATTACTATAAACATACTGGTATAAAGCCCTTTGCACATTCTTCTTCCTTCCTAAACCACCAGATACAATGTGTACTGCTCAGAGGTGGCTTGATAATTTCTATCATTCCATTTCTAAAAGACAGTATTTCATATGAATTTTAACAAAAGGGTATCTACAAAATGTGTTATTTTCCTACCTCTACTTTTAACATACTTTGTGCACTTCTAAACATCTAGAATGACTAGATGTTTCAAATAAGGACTTGTTTGTCCACTATATACACAGTAGTGTTGAATAAACTACACATGTGTAACAATGGTCATATCTGAAAAGGGTCTTCTATGTAGGAACATTCTAGTTTAGAACCCTTCACTTCTCCTAACTCCTCCTCTCCATCACCACATGGGTGAGTACAGGCACATATCATTTAGACATGATTTTACAATTTCATCTCTAAAAGTCCTTTTCAGAAGACAGACTTTCAATGAATTTTAACAAAGTATACAAAATGTGTTAGTTTACTAACTCTACTTTTGTCATACATTGGCAACCTTTTTAATATCTAGAGACTAGATATTATAAAATTAGGAACCATATACACAATATATACAGTAAAGTTAAATGAAATGCACATCACACACAGGGCAATGGATAAGCTGAAATTTCTAGTACACACTAGCAAAACATGTTTTGCAATTTCTTCCCTCCCATCTCCCTCAAACCAATGAACAAGTACAGAGAATATACTGTTCAGAGAGGTGGCTTAACAATTCCACTTCCAAAGACAGTATTTCCCATCAGTTTTTAAAAGCTATTTACAATAAGTGTTACTCTACTAATACTTTTACATATATTAAGCACTTCTAAATATCTAGAAAGACTAGATATTGTCATGTAAGAACTTACTTGTCCACTATGTACACAGCACTGTTAAATAAAATTGCACATGTGTAACAAAGGCTATAATCTGAGGTATCTTCTAAATATTACCATTTTGGCCTGGACCCTTCCCTACCTCACTTCCTTCCACCACCAATCCAAGTACAGGCATGTGTAATGCTTAGAGGTGGTTGAATAAATTCCTATCTAAAAGTCATTTATGAAAAAGCTTTGCTATGAATTTCAACACAAAGTATACAAAATGTGCTAATTTTACTAACTACTTTGTCATACACTGGCAACCTCTTTAACATCTAGAGACTAGATGTTGCAAAAGTAAAGGACTCATTTGTCCAATTATATACACTATATACAAAGGAAAACAAAATGCACATCAAAAAATGATTTTGTCTGAAAATGTCCAAGTATGAACATGTGAGCATATTACCTTTTGCAGTTCTTTCCCCTCCCACTACTTCTTCCAAACCACTGGACAAATATAGGTAACAATACTGTTCACAGAGGTGCGTTTTAACAGTTCCATTCCCAAAGGGCAGTATTTCCTATAAATTTTACCAGCAAAGATTATTTACAAAGTGATATTTTACTACCTCTAGATTTAACATACATCGGGCACTTCTAAACATCTAGATGGACTAGATGTTTCAAATACAGACTCAGTTTGTCCACTATATACACAGCAGTCTTGAATAAACTGCACACATTTAAGTTATAATTTGAAAATGTCTTCAAAATATGAACATTCTAGCCAAGGAGCCACCTTTTCCTTCTCTCCACCAAACCCAACAGGCTAAAATGCTCAAATTTTCAGAAGACAATCTTTCCTAGGAATTTTAACACAAAATGTACAAATGTTATCAGTTTACTAACTCTATGTTTTGTCATACACTTGGCAACCTCTTTAACATCTAGAAAGACTAGACGTTGAAAATTTGGACTCATCTGTCCATTATATACACTATATACATGGTAAAGTAAAACAAAATGCACAACCATAAAGAACAATGGTTAATTCTGTCTCACTATAAACAAACTGGCAATAGAGCTCTTTGCGCTTACTTCTCCCTCCTCCCTTGAACCAGTGCATAAACACGATGTGTACTGTTCAAAGAGGTGGTTTGGCCATTCCCCCCAAACAAACATATTTGCTATGAATTTTCACAAAAAGATATTTACAAAATGTCTTTTTACTATCTCTACTTTTAACATATATCAGGCACTTAAGAATATCTAGAAAGACTAGATATTTAAAAAAAATATTTTTGAGTATTTAGTATTGTCAACTATATACACAGTAGTGAGGAATAAAATGCACACACAAAACAATGGTTATAATATGAAAAATGTCTTCTAAATATGAAGTCTGGCACAGAACCTTCTTTTCTTCCTCATCAAAGTCTTCTACTCCACGTCCTCTAACCCAGAGCACAAACCTGGACGTGTGTCGCTCCAGATGTAGCTCCTGAAGTGGTCTAACTTGCATTTCAAAAAGTCATTTCCAGAAGACAATTTTATTATTTTTTAAAAAACAAATGGGCATTTACAAGACGAGTAGTTTTCGAACTCTACTTTATCATACGTTGGCAACCTCTTTAACACCTAGACGGCCTAGATGTAGTAAGTTTTCTTTTAAAAGGTTGGGGGGAAAGTTGAGAGCAGCTTTTTCATATTATATACACAGGCCTCCTATAAATGGCCAGTAAATCTTCTCAAAGGACACTGGGCACTTCCTATTAGCCAAATGTGGTACGTAAATCTACCATTTTTTTCTTTCCATTAACAAGGTCTGGTAGAACGAGGGCCAACCGCCCGATGTCCTGGTTAACCGTTCCACCGGTCTTCGATCGGGGCCTCCGCTCACCTTCCGGGCCCGCTAAGGCCTTTGTCCATCGTTGTCCGGACAAGGTGAGGTCTTGTCCAGTTGGGACGGATCAGTCACCCAGTTCCCGGATCTACGCGGCTCCAAAGCCTAAGGATGGCGCAGCCTGCGTCCACGTAGACCAGCCTTTGAGGGCCTTCAAAGGCTCTAAAGGACTTCTGCGGCGTTCGGAAGGCCGCCATTCTTCTCGCCCTACCACGCCCAACGTCCCAGCGCCTTGGCGAGGTTTCGCCTAGGCCCCGCGGGGTTGGGCCAGGAGCGCGGGCAGTCGCGCTGGGTCAAGGCTCGGAGCGGCTGCTGCCGTGAGGTCGCACAGGTTGGTGGGGGTGAGGAGGGGGTGAAGGGGCTGGAGGGAGAGGTTCGCCGCTGCGGCAAGGCCTGGGTTCGGTCAGAGAGCAGCCCCGGCCAAGGTTCTAGTTCTCTGCAGGACAGACCCCGCGACTTGTGCCCGCGCCCCCCAGCTCACCTGCCAGCGTGAGGCCGGAGGGCCTAGGGGGCCCAGGGCATAGTGCCGACCTTCGCTTCTCACCGTGTTCTCTGCCGGAACTGAGTCATACATTTTTAACATTATTCTGTAACAGAAGTTTTCTTGGCATCATTTATTACACATTAATACCAGGCATGATTATATGCTATACAAGTTTTTAAAAAAATTGAAGTGAAATTCACATAATAAAATCAATCATTTCAAAGTGAAGAATACATTGGCATTTAGTACATTCAAAATGTTGTGAAACCACCAACTCTATTTAGTTCCAAATCACTGTCATCACCTCAAAAGGAAACCCTGTACCTATTAAACAGTTGCTCCCATTAGCAACCACCAATCTGCATCGTCTCTATGGATTCACTTATTATGGACATTTGATGTAAATGGAACCAAAGAATATGTGACTTTTTGTGTCTGACTTCTTTTACTTGGCATAATGTTTTTGCAGTTCCCCGATTTTATAGCATATATCAATACTCCATTTTTTATGGCTGCATAATATTCCATTGTCTATGCATATAGCACTACTTGCTTATCCATTTATTGATGGACATTTGAGTTGTTTCCACCTTTTGGCTATTGTGAATAGTGCTGTTATGAACATACATGTACATGTGTACATGTATTTGAGCACCCGTTTTCAATTCTTTTGGGTCTGTTGCTTTGTTTTACGTCATTAAGAGGACACAGACTCTGCCTAACCTAGGTCCCTAATGCTATCAGCATTTGGGCATGTCATCCATCACTGTAATTGGGTAAATCTCTAGCCCTGAATAGCCCTTTACCTGTGCAAGCTTCTGGCCCCCAGTTCACTCTTGTCTGGGAGATGGGGTAGGCTGGGAGAGTCTTTTTTACATTTACTGGGATAGCACTTTTACATTTACATACATAGTTCCTGAGAAGATTAATTTGATTATTCATTTGGTCAATCAACAAATTTCTTTTGAGCATCTATTCTGTGAAAGGCACTGTACCAGAACACTTGGAGGATAGGAAGAGATCTAAATCATGGTCTTTGTTCACCAGCACTGTGTTAGCCAATGATAAAGATAATACCTGCATACAAAAAACTCTAAAACAAGTCACAAGTGTCCTGTGCCAAAAACAGAGGGAGGGAGTCCTGGCTAGGGTGACTAGGGAGGCTTTATTTAGGTTACATTACTCAAAATGAACCTAGGTTATTAACAACTAACTAGTAGGGGGAAAGTGTTTTTCATGGCAAAAGTGTGGCAGTAAGAAATTCAGTGAGTAGATGAGTTTGGCTGAAGCAAGGATTGATGTAGGATAGGATTATTGCCATCGGGGAGGAGGGCAGGGCAGTGGGTGAAATAGGTAAGGGTGAAAAATTACTGAGAATGTTGGATATCTCGATCTGGGTGGTGGTTACATGTGTGTATACACATGTCAAAATTCGTTAAGCTGTACACTAAGATTTGTGCATTTTATTGTATGTACTGCAATATAAAAAAATCATTTAAAAAGACAGAATAAAGTTTCAGAAAAACAAAACTGGGTAAGAAGACTGATGGAAATTCGGGCGGAGCCAAGATGGCGGCGTGAGCAGAGCAGTGGAAATCCCCTCCCAAAAACACATAGAGCTATGAAAATATAACAAAGAAAAATCTTTCTAAAATAGAGCCCACAGGACACAGGACAACATCCAGACCACATCCACACCTGCAAGAACCCAGCACCTTGCAAAGGGGGTAAGATACAAGCCCCGGCCCGGCGGGACCCGAGCGCCCCTCCCCCCAGCTCCCAGTGGGTGGAAAGAAACCGGAGCGGTTTTTTTTTTTTTTTTTTTTTGGCGAGTGCTTTTTGGAAGCCTTAAAGGGACAGGGACCCCGGTGCTAGGGAGGCAGGGCGGCGGGACTGGTGAGCGGGTGCCTGGGACCGGTGCCTGAGGACAAAGAATATCCCGTGTTTTTCCCTGCGGGACCGGTGGGCGGGTGCCTGAGACCGGCACCTGAGGACGGAGGAAATCGCGCATTTTCCCCCTTTTTTTCTCTCTTTTTGGTGAGTGCTTTTTGGAAGCCTTAAAGGGACAGGGACCCCAGTGCTAGGGAGGCAGGGCGGCAGGACTGGTGAGCGGGTGCCTGGGACCGGCGCCTGAGGACAAAGAATATCGTGCGTTTTTCCCTGCGGGACCAGTGGGTGGGTGCTTTTTGGAAGCCTTGAAGGGACAGGGACCCTGGTGCTAGGGAGGCAGGGCAGCAGGACCAGTGAGCGGGTGCCTGGGACCGGCGGCTGAGGACAAAAAAAAAAAATCAAGTGTTTTTTCCTTTTTTTTTTTTTTTCTGTTCCCTCTCTCATTGTTGCTGTTGTTGTTTTGGTTTGGAGAGTGCTTTTTGGAAGTCTTAAAGGGGCAGGACAGGTCACTCAGACCAGAGGCAGGGAATCTGGGGATTTCTGGGCACTCTAATCCCCTGGGAGCACAGAGGCCCCTTACGGAGATAAATAGCCTCCCAGACGCTCCCCCTCCAACGGAGCTCCACCATTTTGGAGGAGCAGCCCCAGCCAGGCCACGCCCACAGCAACAGTGGAGATAAACCCCATAGCAACTGGGAAGGAAGCAGAAGCCCTGTCTGCACACAGCTGCCCTGCACAAGCCACTAGAGGTCGCTATTCTCCCAGGTGAGGAAGGCCAAAAACCAACAAGAAGGGAAGCCCTTCAAGCGGTAACTTGTACCAGCTCTGCACACTATCTCTATCACCATGAAAAGACAAAACTACAGGCAGACAAAGATCACAGAGACAACACCTGAGAAGGAGACAGACCTAACCAGTCCTCCTGAAAAAGAATTCAAAATAAAAATCATGAACATGCTGACAGAGATGCAGAGAAAAATGCAAGAGCAATGGG
This sequence comes from Manis javanica, assembly GCF_040802235.1. Taxonomy (NCBI): domain Eukaryota; kingdom Metazoa; phylum Chordata; class Mammalia; order Pholidota; family Manidae; genus Manis; species Manis javanica. The sequence continues at coordinate 61,993,466 of NC_133167.1, read as the reverse complement.
ATGAGATGCAGAGAAAAATGCAAGAGCAGTGGGATGAAGTCCGGAGGGAGATCACAGATGTCAGGAAGGAGATCACAGAAGTGAAACAATCCCTGGAAGGATTTATAAGCAGAATGGATAAGATGCAAGAGGCCATTGAAGGAACAGAAGCCAGAGAACAGGAACGTATAGAAGCTGACATAGAGAGAGATAAAAGGTTCTCCAGGAATGAAACAACACTAAGAGAACTATGTGACCAAGCCAAAAGGAATAATATTAGTATTATAGGGATACCAGAAGAAGAAGAAAGAGGAAAAGGAATAGAAAGTCTCTTTGAAGAAATAATTGCTGAAAACTTCCCCAAACTGGGGGAGGAAATAATCGAACAGACCCTGGAATTACACAGAACCCCCAACAGAAAGGATCCAAGGAGAACAACACCAAGACACATAGTAATTAAAATGGCAAGGATCAAGGACAAGGAAAGAGTTTTAAAGGCAGCTAGAGAGAAAAAGGTCACCTATAAAGGAAAATCCATCAGGCTAACATCAGACTTCTCAACAGAAACCCTACAGGCCAGAAGAGAATGGCATGATATACTTAATGCAATGAAACAGAAGGGCCTTGAACCAAGGATACTGTATCCAGCACGACTATCATTTAAATATGATGGTGGGATTAAACAATTCCCAGACAAGCAAAAGCTGAGGGAATTTGCTTCCCACAAACCACCTCTACAGGGCATCCTACAGGGACTGCTCTAAATGGGAGCACCCCTAAAAAGAGCACAGAACAAAACACACAACATATGAAGAATGGAGGAGGAGGAATAAGAAGGGAGAGAAGAAAAGAATCTCCAGACAGTGTATATAACAGCTCAATAAGCGAGCTAAGTTAGGCAGTAAGATACTAAAGAAGCTAACCTTGAACCTTTGGTAACCACGAATCTAAAGCCTGCAATGGCAATAAGTACATATCTCTCAATAGTCACCCTAAATGTAAATGGACTTAATGCACCAATCAAAAGACACAGAGTAATAGAATGGATAAAAAAGCAAGACCTATCTATATGCTGCTTACAAGAAACTCACCTTAAACCCAAAGATAAGCATAGACTAAAAGTCAAGGGATGGAAAAACATATTTCAGGCAAACAACAGTGAGAAGAAAGCAGGGGTTGCAGTACTAATATCAGACAAAATAGACTTCAAAACAAAGAAAGTAACAAGAGATAAAGAAGGACACTACATAATGATAAAGGGCTCAGTCCAACAAGAGGATATAACCATTCTAAATATATATGCACCTAATACAGGAGCACCAGCATATGTGACGCAAATACTAACAGAACTAAAGAGGGAAATAGACTGCAATGCATTCATTGTAGGAGACTTCAACACACCACTCACCCTGAAGGACAGATCCACCGGGCAGAAAATAAGTAAGGACACAGAGGCACTGAACAACACCCTAGAACAGATGGACCTAATAGACATCTATAGAACTCTACATCCAAAAGCAACAGGATATACAATCTTCTCAAGTGCACATGGAACATTCTCCAGAATAGACCACATACTAGCTCACAAAAAGAGCCTCAGTAAACTCCAAAATATTGAAATTCTACCAACCAATTTTTCAGACCACAAAGGTATAAAAGGAGAAATAAATTCTACAAAGAAAACAAAAAGGCCCACAAACACATGGAGGCTTAACAACATGCTACTAAATAATCAATGGATCAATGAACAAATCAAAATAGAGATCAAGGAATATATAGAAACAAATGACAACAACAACACTAAGCCTCAACTTCTGTGGGATGCAGCGAAAGCAGTCTTAAGAGGAAAGTATATAGCAATCCAGGCACACTTGAAGAAGGAAGAACAATCCCAAATGAATAGTCTAACATCACAATTATCAAAACTGGAAAAAGAAGAACAAATGAAGCCTAAAGTCAGCAGAAGGAGGGACATAATAAAGATCAGAGAAGAAATAAACAAAATTGAGAAGAATAAAACAATAGCAAAAATCAACAAAACCAAGAGCTGCTTCTTTGAGAAAATAAACAAAATACATAAGCCTCTAGCCCAACTTATTAAGAGAAAAAGAGAATCAACACAAATCAACATAATCAGAAATGAGAATGGAAAAATCACAACAGACACCATAGAAATACAAAGAATTATTAAAGACTACTATGAAAACCTATATGCCAACAAGCTGGAAAACCTAGAAGAAATGGACAACTTCCTAGAAAAATACAATCTCCCAAGACTGACCAAGGAAGAAACACAAAAGTTAAACAAACCAATTACGAGCAAAGAAATTGAAACGGTAATCAAAAAACTACCCAAGAACAAAACCCCAGGGCCAGACAGATTTACCTAGGAATTTTATCAGACACACAGAGAAGACATAATACCCATTCTCCTTAAAGTGTTCCAAAAAATAGAAGAGGGAATACTCCCAAACTCATTCTATGAAGCCAACATCACCCTAATACCAAAACCAGGCAAAGATCCCACCAACAAAGAAAATTACAGACCAATATCCCTGATGAATGTAGATGCAAAAATACTCAATAAAATATTAGCAAACAGAATTCAACAGTATATCAAAAGGATCATACACCATGACCAAGTGGGATTCATCCCAGGGATGCAAGGATGGTACAACATTCGAAAATCCATCAACATCGTCCACCACATCAACAAAAAGAAAGACAAAAACCACATGATCATCTCCATAGATGCTGAAAAAGCATTTGACAAAATTCAACATCCATTCATGATAAAAACTCTCAGCAAAATGGGAATAGAGGGCAAGTACCTCAACATAAGAAAGGCCGTATATGATAAACCCACAGCCAGCATTATACTGAACAGCGAGAAGCTGAAAGCATTTCCTCTGAGATTGGGAACCAGACAGGGATGCCCACTCTCCCCACTGTTATTTAACATAGTACTGGAGGTCCTAGCCACGGCAATCAGACAAAACAAAGAAATACAAGAAATCCAGATTGGTAAAGAAGAAGTAAAACTGTCACCATTTGCAGATGATATGATACTGTACATAAAAAACCCTAAAGACTCCACTCCAAAACTACTAGAACTGATATCGGAATACAGCAAAGTTGCAGGATACAAAATTAACACACAGAAATCTGTAGCTTTCCTATACACTAACAATGAATCAATAGAAAGAGAAATCAGGAAAACAATTCCATTCACCATTGCATCAAAAAGAATATAATACCTAGGAATAAACCTAAGTAAAGAAGTGAAATACCTATACCCTGAAAACTACAAGTCACTCTTAAGAGAAATTAAAGGGGCCACTAATAAATGGAAACTCATCGATGCTCATGGCTAGGAAGAATTAATATCGTCAAAATGGCCATCCTGCCCAAAGCAATATACAGATTTGATGCAATCCCTCTCAAATTACCAGCAACATTCTTCAATGAAATGGAACAAATAATTCAAAAATTCATATGGAAACACCAAAGACCCCGAATAGCCAAAGGAATCCTGAGAAAGAAGAATAAAGTAGGGGGGATCTCACTTCCCAACTTCAAGCTCTACTACAAAGCCATAGTAATCAAGACAATTTGGTACTGGCACAAGAACAGAGCCACAGACCAGTGGAACAGATTAGAGACTCCAGAAATTAACCCAAACATATATTGTCAATTAATATTTGATAAAGGAGCCATGGACATACAATGGCAAAATGACAGTCTCTTCAACAGATGGTGCTGGCAAAACTGGACAGCTACATGTAGGAGAATGAAACTGGACCATTGTCTAACCCCATATACAAAGGTAAACTCAAAATGGATCAAAGACCTGAATGTAAGTCATGAAACCATTAAACTCTTGGAAAAAAACATAGGCAAAAACCTCTTAGACATAAACATGAGTGATCTCTTCTTGAACATATCTCCCTGGGCAAAGAAAACAACAGCAAAAATGTGCAAGTGGGACTACATGAAGCTGAAAAGCTTCTGTACAGCGAAGGACACCATCAATAGAACAAAAAGGAACCCTACAGTATGGGAGAATATATTTGAAAATGACACATCCCATAAAGGCTTGACGTCCAGAATATATAAAGAGCTCACATGCCTCAACAAACAAAAAACAAATAACCCAATTAAAAAATGGGCAGAGGAACTGAACAGACAGTTCTCTAAAAAAGAAATACAGATGGCCAAGAAACACATGAAAAGATGCTCCACATCGCTAATTATCAGAGAAATGCAAATTAAAACTACAATGAGGTATCACCTCACACCAGTAAGGATAGCTGCCATCCAAAAGACAAACAACAACAAATGTTGGCGAGGCTGTGGAGAAAGGGGAACCCTCCTACACTGCTGGTGGGAATGTAAATTAGTTCAATCATTGTGGAAAGCAGTTTGGAGGTTCATCAAAATGCTCAAAACAGACCTACCATTTGACCCAGGAATTCCACTCCTAGGAATTTACCCTAAGTAAGCAACAATCAAGTTTGAGAAAGACAGATGCACCCCTATGTTTATCGCAGCACTATTTACAATAGCCAAGAATTGGAAGCTACCTAAATGTCCATCAGTAGATGAATGGATAAAGAAGATGTGGTACATATACACAATGGAATACTACTCAGCCATAAGAAGTGGAAAAATCCAACCATTTGCAGCAACATGGATAGAGCTGGAGAGTATTATGCTCAGTGAAATAAGTCAAGCGGAGAAAGAGAAATACCAAATGATTTCACTCATCTGAGGAGTATAGGAACAAAGGAAAAACTGAAGGAACAAAACAGCAGCGGAATTACAGAACCCAAAAATGGACTAACAGGTACCAAAGGGAAAGTAACTGGGGAGGATGGGTGGGCAGGGAGGGATAAGCGGGGGAGAAGAAGAAGGGGGGTATTAAGATTAGCATGCATGTGGGGGAGGGAGAAAGGGGAGGGTGGGCTGCACAACACAGAGAGGACAAGTAGTGACTCTACAACATTTTGCTAAGCTGATGTACAGTAATCGTAATGTGGTTGTTAGGGGGGGACCTGATATAGGGGAGAGTATAGTAAACATAGTATTCTTCATGTAGGTATAGATTAAAAATTAAAAAAAAAAAAGAAAGAAAGAAAGAAAGAAAAGGGGGATTACTCCTTGATAGGATAAAACTATTGGTAAATCAAAGATCAACGCATGCTTTAAATATCCTTAATGTTGATCACTTAAAGGGTGTCCGATGATCAGCTATGGAGGTATTCTTTTCTGATAATATTCCTTTCTCTTATTAAAAAAAAAAAAAAGCAGTTACTGTGTGCTGACCTCCAATTAGTTCTGCACAGTGGTATACAGGGCATGTCAAAGTGTGGGCAAAGGGTCTGTTTGTTTCTATGCAGAAGATCAAGGCCTAGCTTGGATACCCAGAAAATGAACTAAGATATGATATGAGGAGGAGCTTCCAGCATCAGCACTCTCTGGAGGACTTGTGCCAGGGGATGATCATCAAAAAGCCTCCACAGGGATCCGGACGATGCTGCGGTTGTGGCTGCATCCACCCCACCGTCTCCAGGACTTGCCATAGGAATGAGGAGGGAGATGTCTAGGCTGGCATGTGCATACAGTGAGACAACGAATTTGACCGGATCTGTACTGTTGGAACTCAACCAGGAGTTGGGAGGGGTGCAAGGTGTAGCACTCCAAAATCTTATGACTATAGACTATCTACAGTTAAAAGAACATATGGGATGTGAACAGATCCCAGAAATGGGCTGCTTTAATTTGTCTGATTTCTCTCAGACGGTTCAAGTACAGTTGGACAATATCCATCATATCATAGACAAATTTTCACAAATGCCTAGGGTGCCTAAATGGTTTTCTTGGCTTCACTGGAGATGGATGGTAATTATAGATTTGCTTTGTTTATGTCACCGTATTCCTATTATGTTAATATGTGTGTGCAAATTAGTTAGTAGTTTAAAACCTATACATACGTAAGGTACTCTACAAGAAGATATGTCAAAGAAATAATCAATCTTCCCATGTTTCCTTCCATATGCTACATCTGTAGCTTTTCTTCTTTCTTCCTAACTACAACCCTTAAATAGAATTCGTGCCTCATATCGAATTTACCGAGTATCATAATTCCTCCAGGTGGTAAAGATACCTCGAGACAAGTGCTGGGCATAGAAGCCACAGGGCATAAATCTGCAAAGAAGTAAAAAGCTAACCTTTTCAAACAATATGGCTTCTCTCTCACTTACCAACTTTACATTTCCCTGTATGGCCCCGGAAGATGACTGGTTAGCCAGAGACGGGTAAGATTCCTCAAGGGAGGAACAACCTAAGACAGGCACAGTCGCAGGGGGGCCATCAGGTGAGAATTTGGGGATCAACAGAGGTGAGGCTCAGAACCTCACCCCCCCTGCTTTGAGAGAAATCTGCATCCGTGGATGTTTTGCTGCCCTTGTCTAGCCTGGATTAATACTTAGTCCATAGGCACACACCTGATCATCTGATCATCTACATTTGCTCTCTTACAGCACTAAACTATGTTTTCTACCTTTATCTTGCATCTACCTACCACTTCAGCATTTTATTAAAAATAAAAATAATAATAATAACAAAGGGAGAAATGTGGGATCAACATATAAATCAAGTACAAAAATCAAACGAATATTCATATTTGACCTGATTGTTTATAGTTCATAATGCGTGATCAAAACCGAAAGTTTCTGTGATGAATGCCCTTGTGCTGTTCACCATGTAAGAATTTATTCACTATGTAAGAATTCGTTCACCATGTAAGAACTTGTTCGTTATGCTTCAGAAGATTGGAGACTGACGAGAATTAGACCTGAGATGGATTAATGATTGTATATTGAGCATTGACCCCCCTATACTGAATGTTATTGTTGTTAACAACCATTTGATCAATAAATATGAGAGATGCCCTCTCAAAAAAAAAAATAAATAAAGAAGACTGATGGAGGCTTGGTTGCAAAGGATTGGGAATTTGTACTTTATCCAAAATGGAACTAAAATGGAGTCTGGAGGGAGGCAGTCTAATCACTGGGTATAAAACTTTTTTTTTAACTTTACTTAGTGGGGTGTATTGTAATGATAACCTGGGAAATAAGCAAGAAATAGTTTCAACCACCAAACATTCAGGCCTCAAGAAGACTGCAACGTATAAGCCTTAATTTTATTACATTTTATGGCTGTATGATGATGATCTTTTTTTAATTGAAGTATCATTGACATTCAATCTTAAATTGGTTTCAAATATACAACACAGTGGTTCAACAGTTACCCATATTATTAAATATTCACCCCCTCCAGTGCAATTACTATCAAACAACATTGAAAGATGTTACAGAATCATTGACTCAATCTCCATGCTGTACTACTATCCCATAATGTGTGTGGGAATTACTGTGCCCCTTTAATCCCCTCATCCTCTCCACCCACCCATCCCAACCCCTCCTCCATGGTAACCACCAGTCAATTCTCGGTGTCTATGAGTCTACTGCTATTTTGTTCCTTCTGTTTTGCTTTGTTTTTATATTCCACAAATAAGTGAAGTCATATGGTATTTGTCTTTCTCTGCCTGGCTTATTTCACTGAGCATAATACCCTGTAGCTCCATCCATGTTGTTGCAAATGGCAGGACTTCTTTTATTTTTATTGCTGAATAATATTCAATTTTGTATATGTACTACATCTTCTTTATCCATTTATATACTGATGGACACTTAGGTTGTTTCCATACCCAGGCTATTGCAAATAGTGCAGCGATAAACATAGGGGTGCATATGTCTTTTTGAATCAGGGATTTCATCTTCTTTGGGTAATTTCCTGAAAGTGGAATTACTGGATAGAATGGTATTACTATTTTAGTTTTTTGAGGAACCTCCATACTGCTTTCCACAGCAGCTGCACCAATTTACATTCCCACCAGCAGTGTAGGAGGGTTCCCCTTTCTCCACATCCTCGCCAACATTTGTTATTTGTCTTTTGGATGGTGGCCATTCTAACTGGTGTGAGGTGCTATCTCATTGCAGTTTTGATTTTCATTTCCCTGCTGATTAGTGATGTGGAGCATCTTTTCATGTGCCTCTTGGTCATTTGTATTTCTACTTCTACTTGGAGAAGTGTCTGTTCAGGTCCTTTTCCCATTTTTTAATCGTGTTATTTGTTTTTTGGGTGTTGAGGCATATGAGTTCTTTATGTATTTTCAATGTTAACCCCTTATCAGATGACTTGTTTATGAATATATTCTCCCATACTGTAGGTTGCTGTGATGATCTTTAATAGTGATGCATGGTCAAAGTTTAGAATAGCTACACTTGCCAAGTGTTTCAGAGCCTTCAACTGTTCAGTCACCAATTTTAGCTTCTCTGATTATTGATATTCTTTCTGAGGACCTGCCCAGCAGCTGTGCTGTAACTGCATTCTGTGGAACATCATTTCTTTGATGTGAGCATTTCCTAAATTTATCTGTTGAATGGTGGCCCAGCCCCAAAAGATAGTTCCACATCAAATGGAAACTGTGGATGTGACCTTATTTAGAAAATCAAATGGAAAGTGTGGATGTGACCTAATTTGGAAAAGAATCTTTGCACGTGTAATCAAGTTAAGAATCTTGAGATGAGGTCAAGTTGAATAATGTGAGTGGGCCCTAAAGCCAATGACAAGTGTCTGTGTCTATACAAGGGAAAGGTAGAGGGAAATTTGAGATGAACAGAAGAGAAGGAAGACAGAAGAGAGATTATGTGCAGACTGAGGCAGAGGTGGGGGTGATGTGGCCATGAGCCAGAGAAGCCAAGGGTAATTGACAGTTACCAGAAACTGGGAGGCAAGGAAGGATTCTTTCTGGAACCTGTAGCAGAAGAGCAGCCCTGCTGACACCATGATTTTGGTCTTCTGGCCTTCAGAACTGTGAGGGAATACACTTTTTTTTTTGTTTAAGCCACCCAGTCTGTGGCAATTTTTGCTGTGACAGCCCTAGGAAATTAAACCATTTGCCCACAAAACTATTTTCTAAAAAAGCTTTCATGGCACAGCTGTTGTGTATGCTTAAATATGAAGCAAGATTTTCTTCTTTCAAATTGTCCCTCATAGATATTTAAGATATATAATATAAGGTGGAATTTCCTTATATTCAAGGGCTTCCAAGATTCTCCTATTTCAAGCCATTTTTTTAATTGCTTAATTTTGAACACCTAAATACTATATGGGCAAAATTTGATCCTGGAACAATTTTAATTAATGCTAATTTCAGTTGCTGATAAAGGCCATCTGATGGAATTGGTTAAGAAAAAAGAGAGGACAAATAAATATAACCAAAATTAATAATTATTCTAGGGGTTATGGGGCAGATGCTATGGGCTAGCTGGTTCATTATCTATTCTAACTATTTTTTTCTGTTTTCCTGTATTGAAGAAGCTGGAAAGCTAAAAATGAGGTTTTCTGGACTCTGCTGCACTGAGAATTTTGGATGTATATTTTAGGTTCCACAGTCAGATTCATTTGCATACAACTTGACTTAAGAGTGAGGCAATCACTTTGGTTTACAGATGGTGGCAGAGATGACACGCAGCAGCATCTCACCCAGTCCGCGGCTTCCTGATTACAGCGGAGGCGGTACCGTGCTGTGTGCTGCAGCAGCGGAGCTGGATTTGGCTTGTGGCTTCTTGTTTTCTGGCTAGTCCTATGGCTGTGGAATTAGTCCTGGAAGCTCAGTTTAGAGTTTGTTTCTTGCCAAACGCTCCCCCTACCCCCACTTTAGCGATTCTGGAAGTTATATGATACTCTGGAACAAGCCTTCTCTTAACTAGCCAGACCAGATTCTGTTCTCTGAAGTTTAGACCCTTACTAATGACTTCCTTATTCAAGTTTTGGGTGTGTATGTAAATAGCAATGATTAAAAAGCATGACAGTTGGTAAAAGGTTGAAGAGATCACAAATAAAAACGTATAGCACAAATTTGGAAAAAAGAACAACCTAATCTATATAATTATGGCTTGGGATTAAAAATGTCCAGTGACAGCACCATATACGGATTTAAAAAATACTATATGTAAATAAAATTAACTGTTAGATGCTTTAAGAATACTCTTGGGATGACTGAAAGATACTGAAAAACTAAAGGTAAGAGTTCAAATAAAATTGCTTCATACAATGCAAGAGTGGAAAATAGAGCAGCTTTATAGAATCAACCCACCATTTCACAATTGTAATTTAAACTTTTATGTGTAACTAAGTGAATGAATTCGATCCTATACACATTTGATTATCTTACCTATTGCCAAATAATTTTTATTTTCAGCTTAGCCCCAAACCCCCCAAAATCTCAACCTTGTTTTTTGAAAGTCTTTTTCCCTTGCAAATATGAAATCATTATATATTGAGTTACTTGGTATTCAAGTTGTATGATATTAATATGGCCTGAAACTAATGTGCAAGGCGCGATATTTGCCTATTGGATCAAGGCTCAATATATAACAATTTATAATATAAAATACGAAATATATAGAATATAGGAATATATTGCAATAAACTAAGTGAAATTTGTGTGTCAGTGTTGCTGTTGTGACACAGCTTTTTTCTTCTGTTGCTAATGTCTGTATGGCTTCTGTCCCCACCCCCAGCACAAATGAGTAAGATACGGTCTTTGCCTCAAGGAGCCTGTAGGGTTCAGTCACGGGGATGACGGGCAGATTCCATTCATAGCGGAGAGAGTCACACAGGCCTTGACAGCAAGCAAGGCGACACTTGTACTTACTCAAACCAGAGGCTGATTTCCGGAAGGAGGTGGCATGTCGGTTGAGCCTGCTTATAGTCAGTCCTACCATCCATAGATTTTGCTAGATCCTGAGTCACCTTTCAGATAAAGATTGACAGCTCGTTTTTTGTACTTAATAAATTACCAGTTGTTTGGAATTCTGAAAAAAACCCGCGTCTCTCAAACCAGAACTTTCCGGCAAGTGGACTTTCATCCAGTGTGTGTGAAATGCCAAACTAAGACCTGGGAGGTCTGGCAACATTGTCCCAGCAAACAGGTCGACTCCCTGCATTTTCAAAGGAGGCAGGAGACTGCTCCCGTCAGTCTTTGGTCGAAGACCACAGCGGGTGAGAGGCGGTGACTCTCCCGGTCTCACCCCCCGGGTTTCCAGCGGTGGCCGTCGGGCGCAGTTTCCCCGCGGCCCGCTGGGTCGCACTGTGGCCCTACGAATGCGCGCCGGGGCCGGGCAGGGACGCCCCGGACGGAGGGGGCGGCGCCGGGTCAGGGCTCAGGGCCCGGAGGAGAGCTTTTCCGAACTCCAGCAAAGTTTGCGCGAGGCAGCCCTGCGTCCCCCTCCGGGAAAGGCGGGAGCTCCGGCCGACCCGGCCCGCCCCCGGCCCCGCGTCCGCGGAGTTTGACGCCGCGATTTGAGGTCGCCCCGCTCGGCGGGTACAAGCAAGCGGTCGGGAGGGGAGAGGGCCGGGTCCGGGGGCGCCAGGCGCCGTCTGCACAGCGGGTGTGCCTCCGGCGCGGCCCCGCCCCTTCGGGCGCGTCGGGTGCTGGTGGAAAGCGCTGCTCCAAAGCCGTCGTTGCATTGCCTTAATTTTCTTTATTTCTGCACGACGTTTTACATTTTAATTTAAAAAAAGTTGTCTGCCTTTTTTCCTCAGGATTTTACTTTTCGTGGGTATTTATTGTTTGGGTGGGATGTGGAAACCCCTTCCTCCTGACATCAGAGTTCGAAGCACTGTGGATTCCGTGGCCCTGCCTAAATATTCGTTTAATGTTTATTTAAAGTAATTAGCTAGGTTTTAAAATATAAAAGTAATAAATGCTTATAGCAGAAATTGCCCCTTTACATAGTCTAGAGCCGCCTTCTCAGAGACAGCTACTGGTAATACTTTTGATTTCTTTCAGAGCACAAGTATATACATAGCTAGCTCCTTTTCAACGCCCTCCTTTACACAAAAACTGGGTCATCTGCTCCCCCGCCCCCATAACCCATCTTGGAGAGGGCCTTAAGTCAGAGTGTGTGGATCCCTGGCATTCGAGAACGGCTGCCTCCTGTTCTCTTATGCAGCATATCATAACTATTCAATCAGTCCTCTATTGAAAAATATCTAGGTTGTTTCCAGTCTTATGCTGTTACAAACACCTCTGCAGCGAACAGCTATGTATATGTGTTTTGGGCCATGTGTGCAGCTATTTCTACAAGATACATTCCTAGCAGTGGAGTTGTCTCCTTGAAGAGTATTTTTACTTTTAACTTTATAGATCTTTCCAATGAAAGGTACTACCAAATCATAGTCTCATCAGTGATTGCTCCCCATCCCTCACCTCCTCAACACTACGTTTATTGAACTTTTAAAATATTTGCCAATGGGAAAGGTTAAAACGTAATAGATTCATTGTTTAAATTTGCATCTTTTACATTTTGAGTGAGGTTTATTCTTTTTCACATGTTTAAAACTACTTGACAGACTCACAGAACCCAACAATGGACTAACAGTTACCAAAGGGAAAGGGACTGGGGAAGATGGGTGGGAAGGGAGGGATGAGGGATAAAAGGGGGCATAACGATTAGCACACATAATGTAGTGGGTGGGGGGACACGGGAAAGGCAGTATATACAGAGAAGACAAGTAATGATTCTATAGCATCTTACTATGCTGATGGACAGTGACTGTAATGGGGTATGTGGGGGGGGACTTGATAATAGGGGGAGTCTAGTAACCATAATGTTGTTCAAGTAATTGTACATTAATGATATAAAAAAAACTATTTGAATTCTGTGAGCACATGGTTCATCTCCTTTGCCTACTTCTGTTGGAATGTTGGACTTTTTCTTATGTATTGCAAATACTCTTTATATATTAAAGAAATCAGACCTTTGGCTGTCATATTCAGTATTTCAACTTTGTTTACAGTGTTTACCATTCATAAATTTTAATATTTATAGAGTAAAATTGATTAGTCTTTTACTTTATAGATGCCAACTTTTTAATTTTGTTTAGAGAGATCTTTCTGATTCAAATATTACATCTAGATGCTCCCAGATTTTAGGGTAACAATCTCTCCAAAGAGACCCAGATAACATGAAGAGCTTACTGTATGTGAGAACAGAAGAAGGGGAACTGTATTTTTTCCATAGGAAAAATATATGATTTCATGCCAAGCAAGTAGTTTGTCTTTTAAAAGATAACATTCCCCCCTGTTTACAAAAATTATATATTTTCATTGTAGGAAATTTGGAAATGTATAATATATAAAGAAAGAAATAAATGTCATCCATAGTTCTACCAGTTAGAGATAAACAGTGATTTTATATATATATATAAAACTAATATACAGATAAATAATATAATACATATTTATACCATTTATATTTTGTAACCTACTTTAAAAAATATAGCAATATTCTATGGAGTTTTCTCAGGATATTAAATATTCTTCTAAACATGATTTTAATTGTTGAATAATTTTTATTGTGTAAGTAACTTTCTGTGTTTAACCCACCTTGGTTGTAGGCTCTAAGCAGTTCCTAATTTTTCGCTGTTGTAAGCAAGTAAAGATAATATGCATGTCTCTCTCTTTTCTTCCTCATTTAACCAATTCTATAACTGTACCATGCACATTAAAGAAAGGAGAATTTGGATTTAGCCTCAGGATAGAGTTTGCCTGTTCCTGATTATCTTTTTTGCACATGATCAGTTCATCTGTGGTTATAATGTGCCAGAACCCCACTGATTCAGTGCCTTCCTTTAGTATCTTTTGGGGAAGTATTTGTGCTTCTTGTGCATGAAGAGAGAAGCAAGTCAACACTCCAGTTCCTTACAGTTTCATATTGCAGCATTTGCTTGATAGGCTAAAAATTGAAATTTCCTTTTAAAACATACATATAAAATCTCTGAGGGTCAGAGTGAGAAACTTTAAGTGGTATTATTTGTATGTCTAGAAAGGAGGCCAGAGACCATGTAATCTAATCTCTTCATTTATAGATGAGGAAGCTGAGGCTCAGAGATCTTTGGTGCCCTGTCCAGGACTCACAGCTCAGCTGTGTGAGGTGGCAGGGGACGCATTGGTTTTTCTGTTGTCTGTTGTCTGAATTGTACATTCTTTCTTTAAAGTGCTTTTTAAGATGAATCGGCCTTTAAAAGCTGTAATTACAGAATTTCTGAATTTGGTACACGTCTGTAGAATCCTTGTTGTACCAAATGCCTGGCTTCAGAGGAAATGTCAGTTCCACATAGAGTTCTTATCTTCTAGCTCTACCACTTGGGCTGAAGAGGTTCCATTATGAATTTCCTTTCTTGTCCACCATTTTCCTGCTGCAAAGAGTTTAACCTATTCTGGGTTTTTGCCTTGGCTACACATCAGGTTTTTATTTTACTTCTCATTGAGAAAGCAAAACTTGCTGTGAACTCTTCATAAGAGTTTCATTTATACAATGAAATAATGCTTTATGTAAACATTCTGAAAGCCTGGAGTTTTTATCTAATTGACTTGAAGATAAATATAATTAAAAACACTTGGATATACACCTTCTATACCTCAGTTGTTGAGAATTTTTTTGGGCAAGAAATCAGCAAGGTTAGTGTGATCAAGTTCAGCTGGCTGGGAGTTTGAGGAACTTGAGGTTGGTTTATTTTGGTACTGTCTCTTCTACTGAGACATCAACAAAACAGGATCCAGCGCCCCCCCCTTTTTTAAATTTAATTGAAGTTTTATTTTTCAGAATGTAGTTGTGGGACCTCTTCATGCATCTTCACCAGCAGCTGGGGCATTTCCACCCTTGGTGTTTCTGGTGTAAATCACTTGAGCTCTGTGGTTTGAAAGCAATTTAATAAGGCCTCTCCTACGGTGCTCCTGAAGGGCTACCCTGTCTGGGGAACCGTGAGTCTTCAGTCTCTGAGGGACAGCAGCTGGAGTTAGCAGCTTATAGTTGGGAACTTATAGAGCTTGTCTTAAGTTGCTTTGTCAAACAAGGCTGTAATTCTACTCTTTGGCCTTGTCCCCAGATTTGTTCCCTGGATCTTTGTCTCTCTTCGTTGACTTTCTGGGATCTTTCTTCTTCTTGCCATTGTTGGACAGCATAATGAAGCTCAGAGAGCAGGGCCAGCACTGCAGCCTCACTAAAATGTTGGACAAAAAGCCAGAATTCATCTCCCTTTTCCTTCCCTTAGTAGGTTTTGCAGGTAGCTCTCTTCTTTGCTTTTGACACATAATAAAACATCTGTTTTTTTAAAAGAAAAGGTCTGGGAAATTATTTTTGCTCTGGACTTGGCTTCTGAAGGATTGTATGACCCTGGGTGGGGGGTGGTGTGGGGGCGGGGAAAAGGAATTCCATGTGGAATACTCCTTGTACCTCCTTCTCTTGAGGAATAAATAAGATATCCTACCTAACAATAGCATTCAGAATATTAAAATATGGACTTTAATTTTAGATCTTGTTTGTGGCTGATAGTCAGTCATGGAGTGGGTTGTTAAACCTCCAGTGAGAAAATTCAATATTAATTAACTAGGACACTTTAGGTTGTAAGGGAGAAAACAAACAAAATCTACTTTCAAGCCACAAGCGAGCATGTGTTGATTATACAAGTGGAAAGTCCAAGAGTGGAAGCGATTTTGTCTTCAGATATGGCTGAATCCAGAAATTGAAGTGGTGCCTTCACTCTCCATTTTCAACTCCGTTTACCTCTGCCTAGCTTTATTCAAGCCTTTATGGTCTTTACAGCTCGAGGTCCTGGAATAAGAGAGACAACATTTCTCTTTGTTCACATGGCAAATCTTAGGGAAGATTGGTCCAGCTTAGGACACTTACCTATGTCTGAAGGAATAACTGTGGCTGGGAGAATGGGGTGCTCAGATGGGCCAGCCAACGTTGTGAGCCCATTCCTTTGGCAGAGGGAGGTTTGGGGCACCATCAGGGACAATCCTACCAGGATCCCATAGAATCACATGAGGTAGTCCTACTGTTTCAAAGAGGAAATGGATGCTAAACAGGCCAAACCAATACCAAAAGGCCTTTGAATGAAGTGTGAGCGCCTTAGCTATAGATTTGTTCAGTGTTCAGACATGTTTATGTCTCTTTCCATATATAACTTATACATACACTCACATTTAAACTAATTTCACTATAAAGCTTAAGCTTCACTGAACAGAAGCAGCACCATAGCAAGCCTGGCAAAGATGCAGTATTAATATAGGAATGGTATCAGGTTAGAGAGATCTAAGGAAGAAGATAATTTTAAAGCTTCAATTAACACAAAGACATTTTATTTATAATAGTTCTCCTTAGCCTCTTTCATCATATAATTTACAAAAGTATTCAAAGTATTTTCTAAATTATGAAAGCACAAAAAGATATTTAAAAAAGTGGAATTCTCTCCTACTCCCAGAAATAGAATAGTTTCTTTTATATCATTCCAGAAGCTTTGCATGTATTTGCAACAATATATGTATGTTTTATATAAACACATGAGATGAATTTATATGTGTGCTCTGAAGCTTGCTTTCTTCACCTAGTGCCCATCTTGGAAATCTTGGAAATATCTTGGAAATCTTCCTTTGTCAGTACAGATAAAGTTCCTTTATTCTCTTTAACAACTGCACAACTTTCCACAATATGGATGTTTAACTCATCCTCTTAGCAGAGGATTTTAAGGTGCTTTACAAAGCATTACTCTTTGAGCTCTCTTTACTGCAGGAAACTGGTGTGGCTGGAGGACCTGCGGCCCATGGTAGATGCAATCAGAGGCAGCAGTGTCATCAGGGATTTCCCAGAGGGAGCAAGATTCTTCCAGGGTGAGTTAGAACCAGAATCTGGTCTTATCTGCTCCACCTATTACCCTGTCTGGGGTTAACCAGGAAGAAAGCCCAGTGTTGAATAGTTTGATATGTGTCTGAGAAAACTGCAAGGATGTAATGACTTTTCTCTAGCTTGTTCACACACACAAGGGGACTGACAATAATTTCACAGGATTGCTGGGTGGCTTCTGTTCTCTAGCTCCCGAGTGGGCTCTTTGTTGTCCTTTATCTGTTTGCAAATATCAGCACATATTCCTGAGTCATGGTTGATCACAGGTAATTAATTTACATCTGGTTTGGGAATGTTCATATCATATGTAATTTCCCCCAGTGTCTATCCATTTCTTGCCACCAAATTACCAACACTGTCTGTCCTAAAAGGCAGGTAGGGTTGGGGAAATGTGACCTGGATAGGTCAAGAGGGTATCTTGAAGGCAAATGAGTAAGGAAGCCACCTTCAACTCAACTGTCTAACTAAGAAAAAGCCTCTGGTCCTCCTCTTTTCCAAACTCTGCCCCCTGATATTCCTTCCCATGCCCCTTCCTGCTTCACTCACGTCAGCTTCTGTGGAAAAGGAAAGGCTTCCTTAAAAAAAAAAAAAAAAAAAGAACTGCCCTCACTGCTGGATTCTCACAGAGTAGCAATGCCCTAGGAACTACAACTGAAGACTAGAAGGTGTCTCATCCTCTCGTTTTCCCTTGGACTTCTCTCTCTGCCATTTATTGCCATTGCGTAAGTCTTTGCCTACTGAAATTCTTATCCTCTAGGCGCAGCTCTGAGGCTACTGTGAAGGGGTCTCTGGTTGTCCCAGTGAGAGGAGGCCCCTCACTCTGCTGCATGTACCAACTGCCCATTGTCTTCCCCACTGGACCCCTGGATAGTCCTGAAGCCTTTGTCTTGGAGGTGCAAGGGTAGGCAAACTTGTTCTCCTCCACATCGGACTGTCCACCTTCACCCTCAGGGCTCAGAAGGTGTAGGTATTGTATTCTTAGCAACTAGCACCATGCCTGCCCCACAGTAGGTACTCAGTGTGCCTGTGGAAAATATGAACCTGTTTAGTTCAAGATCTGCTTGGACTTACTTCTATAATTAAATCATTAGCATCTTTTTTGGGGTCACTGTATTTGTTCCCTGTGTCAGTGTTTGAGTTCTGGGAATGCTTTAACATTAAAAAAATACATATTTATGTTTTTAAATAGAAACTTTCCTTCATTTTAGTTCCCTAGTATACCTCAAAACTATCAAATCCTAAAGGAAGTAACTGCACAGGAACAGGCTCTGAATTGTTTTATAAATTCTAATGTCAGAGCAAAAAAAAAAAAAAGAAAAGCATAAAAAGAAAAAGACCCCAGGAAATAGCATCTTGCAATGCAAGGTGTGGGGCACGATCCCCATCTTGCCACGATATGTTTTTGGACCCTTAGAAACCCTTCGGAGTTTCTCTCCAACATAAGGAAGAACCTGCGATCACAAGCACAACGGCATTACTCTACCTCCCTAGGGTGGCCCGGGCGCAAAGACCTCAGAGAGGCTCACGTGGGCGCTGGTTTGTGGGTAGAGGAGTGTGCCCTGAAAAGCACATTTGTTTTGTTTCTTGACACAGACATAAATGGCAGCCTCTGAGGCCTTTGTTAAAGTGTACATTTACTCCTTAGGTTTTCCTGTTCTGAGGCATCAATCACCTCCTCCTTCCTGGATCATGGCGATTGTGACTCAAACATGCTATGGAAGCCATCTCTGGCTTTTTATTGTCTACTCTTAGGGGAGTTTTCAGGGCCCCACAAGGCCAACTCTTGCTCTGATAAGTGATTAGAATGGTAAGCCTAGAAGCTGTAGGAGAAGCCATCTCCCATTTCTAAGTGGAAAGGATCAGGGTTTCTCTTATTTTTGAAGACTACTAGCAAAATGTTGGTAACCTCTACTTGGTGACCGGTTTTTGTTTATGACAGCTCTCTCCTGAGGGAAGTCCTGATTGACTTTACCATTATCATTTCCCTTAGGAAGCTCATCATGTGGCCTAGGGATTTACCTTTTTATTTATTCTTTTCAGTCTTTATAAGTAATTAAAAAATGTTTTCCCATCTGAATAAAATGTATGTTCATTGAAGAAAATTAGAAAAACACAAAAAACTTAAAGAAAATAAAAGTAGCCTTAATTTTTCCTGCAAGATTAAAAAAATATATAAAATGTTTTGGGGTATTTTCTTCATGCATGTTTATATCTTGATTTTTCCTTCCCAACTTAGGTTGATATTGAGAGCATTTTCCTACATCAATGATTATTAATACTTCAAATGCTGCACAAATATTGAATATATGAGAAGTTGTTTGTCTTATTTTAAACTCTCCCCTTTTGTTATAAATTTAGACAGTTTTCATGTTGGCAACTAAATCTTTTGTCTGCATTTTCTATTTCCTTAAGGTAGAGTCTGAAAATGGAATCACTAGTTAAGAAGGTACTGCCTTTTTTATTGTGGTAAATATATACAATGTAAAATTTACCATTTTAACCATCTTTAAATGTACTGTGTAATGACATTAAGTACATTCACATTACTGTACAAGCATCATCATCCATCTCCAGAACTTTTCCATCTTCCCAAACTGAAATTTTATACCCATTAAACACTAACTCCCATTCCCATCTCCTTCCAGCCCCTGGTAATCATCACTGCACTTTTGTCTTTATGAATTTGACTACCTCGTATAAGTGGAATCATAAGATATTTGTCCTTTTCTGTCTGGCTTATTTCAATTAGCACAATGTCTTCAAGATTCCTCCAAGTGGTAGACTTTTATTCTTTCTAAGGCTGAAAAATAGTCCATTGTATATATACACCACCAGTAGACAATTGGGTTGTTCCCCTTTTGGCTAATGTGAATAGTACTCCTATGAACATTGGTGTACAAGTATCTGAGTCCCTTTTTTTCAATTCTTTTGGGTGTATATTCAGGTAGGATTACTGGATCAAATAATAATTCTATGTTTAATTTTTTGAGGAACCCCCATATGATTTTCCATAGTGGCTCAGTCATTTTACATTTCCACTAGTAATGTATGGGGGTTCCAAGTTCTCAACATCCTTGACAATATTTGTTATATTTTACTTTAAAAAAAATCTTAATCCTTTGATGTACAAGTTTTAAATTTTGATGTAGATTAGTTTATCTATTTTTTTCTTTTGCTGTCTGTGTTTTTTGTGGTGTATCCAAGAAATCACTGCCAAATATAATGCCATGAAGCTTTCCTCCTATGTTTTCTTCTAAGAGTTTTAGCTCTTATGTTTAGATAATTGATTTTGAGTTAATTGAGTTAGTCTTTATTTTCCATTTCAATTATTGAATTTTTCAACTCTAGTGTTTCTATTTGTTTTTTTTTAAAATATAATTTCTATCTCTTAATTGATATTCTCTATTTAGTAAGATATCATTCTCATACTTTATTTCAGTTCTTTAGACATGGATTGCTTTAGTTCTTTGAATATATAAGGTGCTATAAGGTGAGGGCCCAACTTAATTTTTTTGCTTTTAGCTATCCAGTTTTCCTAGCACCATTTGTTGAAAAGACTGTCATTTCTCTCATTGAATAGTCTTGGCACCCTTGTTGAAAATCATTTGACCATGTATGCAAAGGTTTATTTCTGGGCTTTCTATTTTATTTCATTGGGCTTTATGTCTGTCTGTATGCCCAAACCACACTATTTTGATTACTGTAGCTTTGTTATCTGTTTTGAAATCAGGAAGTGTGGAGTCCTTTAACTTCTATCTTCTTTTCCAAGATTATTTTGGCTATTCACGATACCTTGAGATTCCATATGACTTTTAAGATTGGGTTTCTTTTTTCCTCCAATTTTGAAGGATAGTTTTCCTGGATATGGAATTTTTGGACTGTGGCCTTTTTCTTTCAGTACTTTATATAAGTCATCCCATTGCCTCCTGGCCTTCACAGCTTTTGATGTGTAATCAGTTATATATTATCAAAGACCCCTTGTATGTGATAAGTTGCTTCTGTCTTGCTGCTTTCAAGATTCTCTCTGTGTTTGTCTTTGGAAAGCTTGATTATGATATGTTCAGGAGCAGATCTCTTGGAGTTTATTTTACTTGAATTTCATAGAGAATCTTAGACGTGTAAGTTAATGCTTTTCTTCAAATTTGGGAACTCTTAGTCATTATTCCTTCAAATATTCTACCTGTTTCTCTCTCTTCTCTTCCTCTGGAAGTCCCAATATGTGTATATTGGTATTTTTGAGGTCTTGAGGTTCTGTTTATTTTTCTTCATTACTTTTTCTTGCTATTCCTCAAAATGTGTAATTTCAGTTGACCTATCTTCAAGACTGATTCTTTCTTCTGCCTGCCCATATCTGATACTGAGTCCCTCTAGTGAAATTTTCATTTCAGTTATTGAATTTTTCAACTCTAGGATTTCTATTTTGTTCTTTTTTAAATATAATTTCTATCTCTTTATTGATATTCTCTATTTAGTAAGACATCATTTTCATACTTTACTTTTGTCCTTTAGACATGGCTTGCTGTAGTTCTTTGACTATATTGAAAACAGCAGAATTAAAGTATTTATTTAGTGGTAACTCTCAAATTCCTCAGGGACAGTTTCTACTGACTGCTTTTTTTCTGTTTATCTGCCATACTTTCTTGCATCTTTGCGTATCTGATAATTTTTCTGTTGTTGAGAGCAGACATTTTAAATAATAAAATGTGATAAGTTCGGAAATCAGATTTTTCCTCTTTCCTTGAGCTTGTTGGAGCTGTTTGTTTAGTGACTTTTCTGAACTAGTTCAATGAAGTCTGTATTCTTTGTTGTGTGTGGCTACTGAAGTCTCTTCTCTGTTAGCTTAGTGCTCAACGAATTAGCAGACAGAGATTTCCTTAAATGGTTTGAACCAGTAAGTCTCTAAACCTTTGTTTTGCATGTGTGGGTTTTGTATGTGTGCTGGCATATGCCTTAAATGCTCAGGTGAGTATTTCACATTCCTGCCTCAATCCTCACTTCTTGCTTGTGCAGAGTCTCAAGGTCAGCCAGAGGTAAGAACTTAGAGTTTTCTTAGTTCTTTCCTGGTCATGTGCACAGCTTTATGCACACGTGTGACTTTCTAGATTCCCAGGAATATGTTGAAGATTTCCAAAGTTCCCTATGAATATCTAATTCTCCAGCTTTTCCTTTTTAATTTTTTGGGGCCACTTGTTGATCTGTTGCTTGTCCCAGTCGTTAATCACTGCTTCAGATAGCTGTGATGTTAAAAAATTGCTACTGATTATTTTTGACAAATATAGGCTGGGGGAAAAAGGTTATCTGCACTAGGTGACATCTGGGACTGGCCAAATTAAGACTAGACTTCTGAGTTTTTCCAGGGAACTGTTAGGTAGGTCAAATAATGCCAGTCATCTGTGAGTTGGGCTTTGAAGGAGCTCCAACCTTGTTTTGTGTCCTTTAGAGGCTACTATTGTGGGGCTGATGGTTTTCAAGGTTACCTTGGGCTAGGGTTACCTTGGAATGGGACTAGAGCAGGTTAAAATGAAATAAAAGCTTGCTGTTTTTACCGAGATTCAGCTGTTTTATTACATAAATACTCCCCAGATTTTTGCAAGCCTTTGGTTAATTTCCAGGATTCTGAAAAGTTGATTTTGACAATTTTTGCCTGTGTTCTTGTTGTTTTTATGGAGGAGTTTTCAGAGGTTCTTACTTCGCCATTTCTGCTGGTGTCACCTCTTCCATTGCTTCTTGAGTCTGGTTTTGTCAACAGGAAGTGAGATGTTAATTTGTGTTTTGTTAATTTTAGACACTCTGTTTTTAGGTATTGTGAAATTTCATCATAATATATCCAGGTTGATCCTTTCATTCCAAGGATATGTGTACTTCCTCAGCTCTGAGAAATTTTCTTCTTTTGTTTCTTTGATGGACTCCTTTCTTAGATTCTCTCTTCTGGATATGCCCTCATGTCTATTTTATTTCATTATCCTGTTATTCTTTCTGGGAGAATTTTTCTACCTAATCTATCAGCTTTCTAAGTCTTCTTTCTAAGTCTTCTCCTGTGTCCATTCTGCTATTCAGCCCGTTTACTGGCATTTTAAATATGTGATTTTTTAAAGGGTTCTTCTCTTAGTTGTAATTGGTGTCTCTCTGTCACAGTCTGAAAGTTTGTGATTGTGTTTTCATTCTGATTTGAAAGGCTCAGATTGTGTGTCTGAGGGTGTGTTATCCCCTGGTGGTGGGGAAGAAGTGAGATGTGGGGTGGGGCAGGTTGGGTCAGGAGAGTCTTCTCACCAAGATGCTTCCACTCCTTTTGGGTGAGTCCATCTACCAGAATTGGTAGATGCTTTGATTCTCTGGTCAAAATTCTGGCTGAAAATATGCCTCTGGAGCTTGCCGCTCCTATAGCTTGTGTGTGTGTGTGTGTGTGTGTGTGTGTGTGTGTGTGTGTCTGTGTGTGTGTGTGTGTCTGTGTGTGTGTGTGTGTGTGTGTGTGTGTGTGTGTGTGTACCACCCGCCTGGCTTCTTCTACAGTGATGGTCCAACCAGTTCTGATGGTGGCCCAGGACCTCCCTGTCCACACAGACTCCCAACAGTTTCTCCCTCTAATTTAGGACCCCTTGGAGTCATCTCTACTACTATGTGTTTGGGGTTCATTCATCTGATTCCACCTGTCTTGTGTCTTTCAGGGATCACTCAATATTTCTAGCCATAGAGGCTGCTTTCTTTGTTTACTGTCATTGTTCCTGATTTATTTATTAAATTATTTTCTATCATTTCTAATGATTTGGAATGGGAAGGGTAGGCTGGAGCATGTAGCTTTTTTAATCCAGTCTACTCAGGTGATTTTTTTTTCAGTCAATGAAAGTTTTCCTGTGGACTAAGAATTCAGAATTGATAATCAGAGGAGGAAATAGCTTGATATATATACCTCCCAATATCTCAATAGGTGTTGGGAATTTAAAACCTAGATATAGAGGAAGTATGGTTTTGACCATCTACTTGACTATAATCCAAACTTTCTTTTTTTATAGTTAAGGCTGCTTTCCCTCAGAAACTGCTGTCTTGACTCCTGCCAACCTTGTTGCTGGAGAATTCAGTGGCCTAACCTGAGACAGCATCTCCTTGGCTGGGGGCACTGTTTCAAGGCTCTGCAACTTTAGGGAGTGGTCTGGGTGGAGTGACTTTCCAGGTGCACCCTTTAACATTTCCCACATACTGGCAATGTTGATAGGTGGTGCTGTCTGTGGCTCACTGTTCTGGCCAATGAAGGCAGAAGAATTGCTTGTGTTGTGAAAGAGTTGACTCACCCAGCAGCCTCTGGCTGTGGTTTACTCACATGGGTTTATGGACCTCTGGGGCTGGCATTCCTGTGAATTCTTTCAAGCTCATTCGTGTTCCTTGGGCTCACCTCTTTACAAGTGCTTTCTTGTCCTGCATGCCTAGAATGACAGAAGGACATCAACTCCACATGGTAACTTGTTACTTTTTTCTAGATTTTCCTGCACTACTGTGTTATCACATCCATGTCTGTGCAACATAATACTAAAGATACTTTGCACTTCTATAGAGCCTTTACCCTGAGGAACTTTTGAGTGTCTGAAGACAATAGTTTTGTGATCCTCATAATTTTTCAGTCTGAGGTAAATGTTCCTTTGTTAATTTTTAAGGCAATGACTATAACTGAAGATTGCACAGTGGGCTTTTAATTTTACTGCAGAACAAAATAAATCTGTATCCTAGGCCTGTGTAGCAATATGTATTCTGTACTTATCAGGGAGTAGATATATGTACAGACATCTTTCACTTAACAGTATTTCAGTAAAGTTGATGATGGGCTATTTGTCACAAACTTTATTCTATTTCCCCATGACTTTTGGATATGATCTTAGAGATTTACTTTTCCATAGGGAAAAATTCTAACAGAAAATTTCCAAATTTTGTGAGAAAGGATTGAGGAGAAAGTTTAGCTCTCTGATGTCCAGAATGGTAGTTCTTAACCATGCCTACACAATAGAAT
Organism: Manis javanica; assembly: GCF_040802235.1. Classification (NCBI taxonomy): domain Eukaryota; kingdom Metazoa; phylum Chordata; class Mammalia; order Pholidota; family Manidae; genus Manis; species Manis javanica. Next base: position 61,968,668 of record NC_133167.1, on the reverse strand, counting down.
CACTTGGGAAACTTTTAACAAATACTGGTGCTTGAAATCCACAGAGACTGGAAGCAGCCCAGTGGTGCCTAGGACTGGGATGAGAACAGGGACTGGCACTGGGGAGCTTTTTTGGGGTGAAGGGAAGGTTCTAGGCTGGATTGTAGTGGTGGTTGCACAATTGTGCATATTTACTAAAAAATCATTACATTTACAGTGGGTAAATTTTGTGGTATGTAAATTATGCCTCAACAATGTTCTTTAAAAAATCCTGCCTGGTATTATTTCAGACCAATAAAATCAGAATTTCTGGAAGTAGGACTCCATCTATGTCCATACCATCCTTAACAAGCTGATCTCATCTGGAAGTAGGACCCTAGCATTATTTTTAAAAAGCTCCCCAACTGATATTAACATTTAGTCATGGTGAAGGACCTAAACCTAGTTTCTTTTAGTAGGACAATCCTGCCCCAGGACCAAAAATCTCCCAAACAGTATTACTTAGTAATGAGACTGGGTTTCTTTGCCTATCCCTTAAAGAAATAAAGGCTCATAAGACTTACATATAAAGATGGATGCTGCAGCTGGGCTGCAGTACAGGACTTTGAATTTAGGTGGTAGTGCTATGTTGGAAATATAAGTGAATGACTACATGAGTTATTGCTATTTTGGGGGAAACCCCAATCTTTGTATGTCTGGTGATTCCCTGTATGTCTAGTCAGGGCTAGGGTGAAGGTAATGCTAGTGAGACACTCAGCTTGGGCACAAAATTTAACGGAGCACCAAAGAACTCAGGAATCAAGATAAATGCTATTTTAATGCAATTAAAAATATAAAATTTAATGCAAAAAAAATCCATGATGAACAGAATATAAAAACTTTAAATAAACAGGGCAGAGCCAAGATGGTGGCATAAGTAGAGCAGTGGATATCTCCTCCCCAAACCACATATATTTATGAAAATATAACAAAGACAACTCTTCCTAGAATAGAGACCAGGGGAGACAGGACAACATGCAGACCACATACACATCTGTGAGAACCCAGAGCCTCGTGAAGTGGGTAAGATACAAGCCCCGGCATGGCAGGACCCAAGCGCCCCTCCCCCAGCTCCCAGTGGGAGGAGAGAAGTCAGAGCGGGGAGGGAGAGGGAACCCAGGACTGCTAAACACCCAGCCCCAGACATCCAGACCAGAGCGCAGACACAGTGCATGCATGGGGTCCTGGATACTAGGGAAACAGGACAGCAAGACCTGTGAGCAGGTCCCTGAGGCTGGCGCCTGGGGACAAAGAAAAGCGAGTGGCTTTTTTTTTTTTGAGAGTGCTTTTGGAAGTCTTAAAGGGACAGGGACCCCAAAACCGGACAGAAGTGTCCTGGGACACTTAGTCCAGCAGCAGGGAATTGGGGTAACTCTGGGCACTCTAACCCTCTGGGCAGCAGGGAGCACGGAGGCTCCTCATGGAGATAAATAGCCTCCAGGCTGCTCCCCCTGCAAAGTGGCTCCACCATATTGAAGCAGCAGCCTGAGGTAAGCCATGCCCACAGCAACAGCGGAGATAAACTCCATAGCAGCTGGGCAGGAATCAGAAGCCCTGTCTGTGCACAGCTGCCCAGCACAAGCCACTAGAGGTCGCTGTTCTCCCAGGAGAGGAAGGCCACAAACCAACGAGAAGGAAAGTTCTTCCAGCTGTCACTCATGCCAGCTCTGCAAACTATCTCTATCACCATGAAAAGGCAAAATTACAGGCAGACAAAGATCACAGAGTCAACACCTGAGAAGGAGACAGACCTAACAAGTCTTCCTGAAAAAGAATTCAAAATAAAAATCATAAACATGCTGATGGAGATGCAGAGAAATATACAAGAGCTAAGGGATGAAGTCTGGAGGAAGATTTCAGATGCCTGGAAGGAGATTACAGAAATGAAACAAACTCTGGAAGGATTTATAAGCAGAATGGATAAGATGCAAGAGGCCATTGATGGAATAGAAACCAGAGAACAGGAATGCATAGAAGCTGACATAGAGAGAGATAAAAGGATCTTCAGGAATGAAACAATATTAAGAGAACTGTGTGACCAATCCAAAAGGAACAATATCTGTATTATAGGGGCACCAGAAGAAGAAGAGAGAGAAAAAGGGATAGAAAGTGTCTTTGAATAAATAATTGCTGAAAACTTCCCCAAACTGGGGGAGGAAATAATCAAACAGACCACGGAAATACACAGAACTCCCAACAGAAAGGATCCAAGGAGGACAACACCAAGACACATAATAATTAAAATGGCAAAGATCAAGGACAAGGAAAGAGCTTTAAAGGCAGCTAGAGGAAAAAGGTCACCTATAAAGGAAAACCCATCAGGCTATCATCAGACTTCTCAACAGAAACCTTACAGGCCAGAAGAGAATGGCATGATATATTTAATGCAATGAAACAGAAGGGCCTTGAACCAAGGATACTGTATCCAGCACGATTATCATTTAAATATGATGGAGGGATTAAACAATTCCCAGACAAGCAAAAGTTGAGGGAATTTGCCTCCCACAAACCACCTCGACAGGGTATTTTAGAGGGACTATTCTAGACGGGAGCACTCCTAAAATTAAACAGATGTCACCAGAGACAATAAAATCACAGAAAAGAACACAGACCAACCAAATACTAACTAAAAGCAAAAAAAAAAAAAAAAAAAATCAACTACCCACTAAAAGCAGTTAAAGGAAACATGAAAGAGCACAGAATAAAACAACCAACATATAAAGAATGGAGGAGGAGGAATAAAAAGGGAGAGAAGAAAAGAATCTCCAGACACTGTATACAACAGCTCAATAAGCGAACTAAGTTAGGCAGTAAGATACTAAAGAGGCTAACCTTGAACCTTTGGTAACCATGAATCTAAAGCCTGCAATGGCAATAAGTACATATCTTTCAATAGTCACCCTAAATGTAAATGGACTGAATGCACCAATCCAAAGACACACAGTAATAGAATGGATAAAAAAGCAAGACCCATCTATATGCTGCTTACAAGAAACTCACCTCAAACCCAAAGACATGCACACAGACTAAAAGTCAACGGATGGAAAAACGTATTTCAGGCAAACAACAGAGAGAAGAAAGCAGGGGTTGCAGTACTAATATCAGACAAAATAGACTTCAAAACAAAGAAAGTAACAAGAGATAAAGAAGGACATTACATAATGATAAAGGGCTCAGTACAACAAGAGGATATAACCATTATAAATATATATGCACCCAACACAGGAGCACCAGCATATGTGAAACAAATACTAACAGAACTAAAGGGGGAAATAGAATGCAATGCATTCATTTTAGGAGACTTCAACACACCACTCACCCCAAAGGATAGATCCACTGGGCAGAAAATAAGTAAGGACATGGAGGCACTGAACAACACACTAGAACAGATGGACCTAATAGACATCTACAGAACTCTACATCCAAAAGCAATAGGATATACATTCTTCTCAAGTGCACATGGAAAATTCTCCAGAATAGACCACATACTAGCTCACAAAAAGAGCCTCAGTAAATTCAAAAAGTTTAAAATTCTACCAACCAAGTTTTCAGACCACAAAGGTATAAAACTAGAAATAAATTCTACAAAGAAAACAAAAAGGCTCACAAACACATGGAGGCTTAACAACATGCTACTAAATAATCAATGGATCAATGAACAAATTAAAATAGAGATCAAGGAATATATGGAAACAAATGACAACAACAACACAAAGCCCCAACTTCTGTGGGATGCAGTGAAAGCAGTCTTAAGAGGAAAGTATGTAGCGATCCAGGCACACTTGAAGAAGGAAGAACAATCCCAAATGAATTACCGAAACTGGAAAAAGAAGAACAAATGAGGCCCAAAGTCAGCAGAAGGAGGGACATAATAAAGATCAGAGAAGAAATAAACAAAATTGAGAAGAATAAAACAATAGCAAAAATCAACGAAACCAAGAGCTGCTTCTTTGAGAAAATAAACAAAATAGATAAGCCTCTAGCCAAACTTATTAAGAGAAAAAGAGAATCAACACAAATCAACATAATCAGAAATGAGAATGGGAAAATCATGACAGACTCCACAGAAATACAAAGAATTATTAAAGACTACTATGAAAACCTATATGCCTACAAGCTGGAAAATCTAGATGAAATGGACAACTTCCTAGAAAAATACAACCTCCCAAGACTGACCAAGGAAGAAACACAAAAGTTAAACAAACCAATTACGAGCAAAGAAATTGAAACGGTAATCAAAAAACTACCCAAGAACAAAACCCCAAGGCCAGACGGATTTACCTCGGAATTTTATCAGACACACAGAGAAGACATAATACCTATTCTCCTTAAAGTTTTCTAAAAAATAGAAGAGGAGGGAATACTCCCAAACTTATTCTATGAAGCCAACATCACCCTAATACCCAAACCAGGCAAAGACCCCACCAAAAAAGAAAATTGCAGACCAATATCCCTGATGAATGTAGATGCAAAAATACTCAATAAAATATTAGCAAACCAAATTCAAAAATATATCTAAAGGATCATACACCATGACCAAGTGGGATTCATCCCAGGGACACAAGGATGGTACAACATTTGAAAATCAATCAACATCATCCACCATATCAACAAAAAGAAGGAGAAAAACCACATAATCATCTCCATAGATGCTGAAAAAGCATTTGACAAAATTCAACATCCATTTATGATAAAAACTCTCAGCATAATGGGTGCAGAGGGCAAGTACCTCAACATAATGAAGGCCATATATGATAAACCCACAGCCAGCATTATACTGAACAGCGAGAAGCTGAAAGCATTTCCTCTGAGATCGGGAACCAGACAGGGATGCCCACTCTCCCCACTGTTATTTAACATAGTACTGGAGGTCCTAGCCATGGCAATCAGACAAAACAAAGAAATACAAGGAATCCAGATTGGTAAAGAAGAAGTTAAACTGTCACTATTTGCAGATGATATGATACTGTACATAAAAAACCCTAAAGACTCCACTCCAAAACTACTAGAACTGATATCGGAATACAGCAAAGTTGCAGGATACAAAATTAACACACAGAAATCTGTAGCTTTCCTATACACTAACAATGAACCAATAGAAAGAGAAATCAGGAAAACAACTCCATTCACAATTGCATCAAAAAGAATAAAATACCTAGGAATAAACCTAAGCAAAGAAGTGAAATACCTATACCCTGAAAACTACAAGTCACTCTTAAGAGAAGTTAAAGGGGACACTAACAAATGGAAACTCATCCCATGCTCATGGCTAGGAAGAATTAATATCGTCAAAATGGCCATCCTGCCCAAAGCAATATACAGATTTTATGCAATCCCTATGAAATTACCAACAACATTCTTCAATGAACTGGAACAAATAGTTCAAAAATTCATATGGAAACACCAAAACCCTGAATAGCCAAAGCAATCCTGAGAAGGAAGAATAAAGTAGGGGGGATCTCACTCCCCAACTTCAAACTCTACTACAAAGCCATAGAATCAAGACAGTTTGGTACTGGCACAAGAACAGAGCCACAGACCAGTGGAACATATTAGAGACTCCAGACAGTAACCCAAACATATATGGTCAATTAATATTTGATAAAGGAGCCATGGACATACAATGGGAAATGACAGTCTCTTCAACAGATGGTGCTGGCAAAACTGGACAGCTACATATAGGAGAATGAAACTGGACCATTGTCTAACCCCATACACAAAGTAAATTCAAAATGGATCAAAGACCTGAATGTAAGTCATGAAACCATAAAACTCTTAGAAAAAAACATAGGCAAAAATCTCTTAGACATAAGCATGAGTAACCTCTTCTTGAACATATCTCCCCACGCAAGGAAAACAATAGCAAAAATGAACAAGTGGGACTATATTAAGCTGAAAAGCTTCTGTACAGCAAAAGACACCATCAATAGAACAAAAAGGAACCCTACAGTATGGGAGAATATATTTGTAAATGACAGATCCAATAAAGGCTTGACATCCAAAGTATATAGAGAGCTCACCCACCTCAACAAACAAAAACCAAATAATCCAATTGAAAAATGGGCAGAGGAACTGAACACAGTTCTCCAAAAAAGAAATACAGATGGCCAACAGACACATGAAAAGATGCTCCACATCGCTAATTATCAGAGAAATTAAAACCACAATGAGGTATCACCTCACACCGGTAAGGATGGCTACCATCCAAAAGACAACAACAAATGTTGGTGAGGTTGTGGAGAAAGGGGAACCCTCCTACACTGCTGGTGGGAATGTAAACTAGTTCAACCATTGTGGAAAGCAGTATGGAGGTTCCTCAAAATGCTCAAAATAGACTTACCATTTGACCCAGGAATTCCACTCCTAGGAATTTACCCTAAGAATGCAGCACTCAAGTTTGAAAAAGACAGGTGCACCCCTATGTTTATCACAGCACTATTTACAATAGCCAAGAATTGGAAGCAACCTAAGTGTCCATCAGTAGATGAATGGATAAAGAAGATGTGGTACATATACACAATGGAAAATTATTCAGCCATAATAAGAAAACAAATCCTACCATTTGCAACATCATGGATGGAGCTGGAGGGTATTATGCTCAGTGAAATAACGCCAAGTGGAGAAAGAGAAATACCAAATGATTTCACTCATCTGTTGAGTATAAGAACAAAGGAAAGCTGAAGGAACAAAACAGCAGCAGAATCACAGAACCCAAGAATGGACTAACAGTTACCGAAAGGAAAGGGACTGGGGAGGATGGGTGGGTAGGGAGGGATAAGGGGGGTGGAGAAGAAAGGGGATATTATGATTATCATGCATAATGGGGTGCGGGGAGAAAGGGGAGGGCTGTGCAACACAGAGAAGACAAGTAGTGATTCTACAACATTTTGCTATGCTGATGGATAGTGACTGTAAAGAGGTTTGTGGGGGTGACCTGGTATAGGGGAGAGCCTAGTAAACATAATATTCTTCATGTATTTGTAGATTAATGATAACAAAAAAAAGAAAGAAAAGGGGGATTACTCCCTGATAGGATAAAACCAACTGCAAATCACCGATTAGTGCATGCTTTAAATATCCTTAATTTTGATCATTTAAAGGGTGTCAGATGATCAGCTATGGAAGTATATTTTTCTCATAATATTCCTTTCTCTTAAAAAAATAAAGCAGTTCCTGTGTGGTGATCTCCAATAAGTTTTTCACAATGGTATAAAGGGCATATCAAAGTGTGGGCAAAGGGTTTGTTTGTGTTTATACAGAGGATCAAAGCCTAATTTGGCTACCCAGAAAACGAATTAAGATACGATATGAAGAAGAACTTCCAACATCAGCACTCTCTGGAAGAGTCATTCCAGAAGATGATCATCAAAAAACTTCAACAAAGATCCTGGCGCTGTTGCAGTTGTAGCTGCATTCATCCCACCAGTTCCTGGACTTGCCATTGGAATGAAGAAGGAGATATCTAAGCTGGCCTGTGCATACAGTAAAACAACAAATTTGACTGGATCTATACTGTCAGAACTCAACCAAGAATTAGGAGAAGTGCAAGTTGCAGCACTCCAAAATCTTGCGACTATAGACTATCTACTGTTAAAAGAACATATGGGATGTGAACAGTTCCCAGGAATGTGATGTTTTATTATGTCTGATTTTTCTCAAACTATTCAAATTCAGTTAGACAATATCCATCATATCATTGATAAGTTTTCACAAATGCCTAGGGTGCCTAACTGGTTTTCTTGGTTTCACTGGATATGGCTGATAATTGTAGGTCTGCTTTGGTTATGTAGCTGTCTTCCTATTATACTAATGTGTGCACGCAATTTAATTAGTGGTTTAAACCTATGCATGCTTATGTTACACTACAAGAAGATATGTCAAAGAAATAATCAATCCTCCTATGTTTTCTTCCATCTACTACTTCTATAGATTTTCTTCTTCCTTCCTAATTACAACTCTTAAGTAGAATTCGTGCCTCATATCGAAATTACAGGGTATCATAATTCTTCCAAGTGGTAAAGATACCTCAAGACAAATGCTGGGCATAGAAGCCACTGGGCATAAATCTGCAAAGAAGTAAAAAGCTAACCTTTTCAAACAATATTGCTTCTCTCTCACTTACCAACTTTACATTTCCCTGTATGGCCCCGGAAGATGACTGTTTAGCCAGAGACGGGTAAGATTCCTCAAGGGAGGAACAACTTAAGACAGGCACAGTCGCAGGGGGGCCATCAGGTGAGAAATTGGGGATCAACAGTGGTGAGGCTTAGAACCTCACCCCCCCCCTGTTTTGAGGGAAATCTTCTGCATCTGTGGAGGTTTTGTTGCCCTTGTCTAGCTTAGATTAATACTTAGTCTATAGGCACACACCTGACCATCTACATTAGCCCTCTTACAGCACTGAACTGTTTTCTACCTTTATCTTGCATCTACCTACCACTTTAGCATTTTATTAAAATAATAATAATAATAATAACAGAGAAATGTGGGATTCACATATAAATCATGTGTAAAAATCAAATGAATAATCATATTTGACCTGATTGTTTATAGTTCATGATGTGTGATCAAAACCGAAAGTTTCTGTGATGACTGCCCTTGCACTATTCACCATGTAAGAACTTATTCACTATGTAAGAACTTGTTCACCATGTAAGAACTTGTTCGTTATGCTTCAGAAGATTTTAGACTGTTGAGAATTAGGCTTAGGGTTGATTAATGATTGTGCATTGAGTCCCCTATACAGAATTTTATTGTTGTTAACAACCATATGATCAATAAATATGAGAGATGCCCTCTCAAAAAATTTTTTTAAATAAAGACAGGATTCTGCTAGTCTTTCCGATGAGGCTTGGTTGTCTGTCCTCTCTTGAGAGTCAGGACCACATCCAGCTGGTTCCGTAAGAAGGAAGGCCTGACGATTGTCTGGGAGACTTACACCTATCCTGGCTGCTGCTTTTGTACCTACTGGGTGCACAGATGTCTTGTCTTTCCTCTTGTTGGACAAGAAGGAAGCCAAGCACTGGGGACCCATGGATTCCTGAGTGTGCACTGAGTCCTACCTGGAGTGGTGAGAAATAACTCCCAACTCTCCTTCTTTCCTCCCCTGGGGCACAGGAGAGTGGGAGTGTCCTTCAAGGTTGCCTCTGCTGTTGTCCAAATTTCGTAGGCTGGTGATTCTCTGCTTAATCTCCAAATCTGGTGCTAGAAAATGAGTCTTTATCAGATAAATTTATGGTTTCATCCAGGGGTAGATCCAGGTTTTGTGGAGTCTGAAGCTTATACCACTTTGAGGGGTCTTCCTTAAGAAAAAGAATACAAATTTATAAATACAAAATTAAATTTAGATCTTTAGAAGAGGCCCCTTGCAACTGAAGGACAATTATGCTTCATTAGCTTTGATAAAATTGTCTCCAGTCTCAAATTAATATTTCATTTTCCTTATGCCTTTGCAAGATCTCTCTCTGATATTTATTAGTTCACAATGCCCACAGACTGTAGGAGTATATTTCAAGTCTCATATTCCAATTTCATACTTTGAAAAGCCTCAGATTATTTTTCCTTTGTGAGGTAGTAAAATGATTAAGAAAATGAATTCTAATGTCAGACTGGCTAAGTTTGGATTCTGGCTCTGCCAAACTAGTTGTATGACTTGGGAAAGTTAACTGGCCTTTTTGCCACCATTATGTCCTCGATTCTTACTTCACCGGGTTTGCTGGTGGAGGACTAAATGGGATAATGCATTTGTGGCATTTAGTGTGATGCTGACACATAGAAGGCAGTCAATAAATGTTATTTAGTGCATCAGCCAGGATTCTTGATAAGCAACAGAAATTTACTCTACCTTAAATGGAAAATAATTTGTTGGAAAGATGCTGAATGGTTCACAGAATTGACAGCAAGTTGGGAAAAGCAGATACTGAAAACAGGTAGAAGTAAAGGAAGCCAGACAGCAGAAATAACCTGATGAGTACATCCTGTTCCTGCTGCTGGACCCAAGCGCACTGCTAGATTCTGCTGCCCCTGTGACCCTAATTTACCGGTCCCTCATCTTGGGCTCTCTTTAGATTCAAAATCACTGTGGTCCTGTCTAATTGGCTGAGCACAAGATTAGGGAGGGGAGGGCCTGGCCAGTTTAGCTTCTACGGTAGAAGTTGGGACTCTTACAGTGGAAGATTACATCCAAACAGGAAGAGGATTTGGATGTTGGGGAACAGAAAACTCTCAAACTAACATTATTGTTTCTGTTGTGGTTATTTTTATTAAACTTAAAAAAAATGTTTGTTTAGGAATACAGTTGGCAATACATTATTATACTGGTTTCAGGTATATCCAATAAATATACACATTAACTAAATGCTCACGACAGTGACTGTAGTTACTCCTCCTACCATATCAAGATATTGCAATATTATTGGTTATATTCTCTATGCTGTACTTCCATTCCTGTGACTAATTTACCTTATACTTGAAATTTGTGCCTCTTTTTTGGTTGTGATATTTTTGGTTTACTCTTTAATGTCTAATAGAACAGAGTTGCAGTATGAAATCCTGCCAGTAGGTGCCACCCTTCGAGTGTGTACCTTAACCTCTAACTTTAACCACTCAGAAGTAATCTGCTATGTATAGAACACGATGATATTTTCCCACTAAAATCAAATGCTAATGGTCAACTATGAGGTCACAGAAAATGGATTCACTTCTTTCAAATGAAAGTTTGTCATCCATAGTTTATGATAATTCTTTGGTACTTGTTGCTATTTATCTGATGATAAATATGAGCATCTAATAAGTTAAACTTAATGGGAATACATCATCTTATTAGGCTTTGTTTATGATTTTTCTTTTCACAGTGTATTTTCAGGATTGTAGTATTATGTCGTCTCTATGTAAAATACTATTATTTTCTGCTAGAAGTATTTTCCTAGGATATAATAGAATTAGATGGGTCAATAAAACATGGCATCTCCAAAGGCCAGGCTTGGAGTGATGCTATTCAGGAGCAATGCTAGTCCATAGTTTCCCCAGGGCCAGGTACTCTATCTTTTATTTATCAGTGCGTACTAAGCACAATTCTTGATACAGGTATTTCTTCAGAGGAAGGAAGGAATGGGCATCACAGATTGCAGGAGCAGTGCCACCTGGAAAGTCCTTAGCCCTTAAATTTGACTCCAGTTCCAGTTTACAGGTGTGATTTTTCTACATCATTTTCTATTTGTCCAGTATCTTAAGTGAAAATACGTGGTCACTTATCATACAACAGCACTGTGCTAGGCGTAGCTGTGAGGATTTGCCGGCAGATCTCTTGTCTTCATGAATTTCATGTTTGAGATAAGGATGGACACAGAAAGAGAACTGTAAAACTTAGAAGCCAGCCCGGTGATAAAAATATTCACATAGAGCAGTTTGGAAGAAGGACACCTCCCCTAGCTTGGGAGGGTCAGGAATGGTCTCCCAGAGGATAGAAATCTAAATTAAATCATAAAATTCTTCAAAGTGTCCAATTTGCACATAATTCAATGGATGTACATTGATTGATCTAATAGGTTTGAGATACTAAGCATCAGTAAGAAGTGAAGAACTTAGCACAGTGCCTGGAATATGGTAAATGCTCAATAATAGCTGTGGATTCATTAATTGGTTTAGGAATATTTTACTATTTAGGCCGGTCTAATCCATAGCATGCTGTGAAACATAGGATTGATTTTCTAGTAACCACAAATTGAAACTCATACACTTAATTCCTGCATCAGTTGGTTACTTACGCACACAGGAAAAGCTTGTTTCAGGTCATAAATTGAACTTCAAAGCCCACTTGATCCCCAGGACAGCAGCAGGGATGTGGCAATGGCAAACTGCCGATCCATTTTCCCTGACAGGAGAAGTGAGAAAAGCTGCATCCTGTGCCAGATGAGTGCCCAAGGGCTGTGTACATGTTCCCATACCTGTCAGGCTCACAACCAGCTGGGCGTCTGTCAGGACGGTGTTCTTTATTTTGAAGACAGGAAACTGACTAATAGCTGTGTAAGGAAGGCCAAAATTAGAAAATTTATTAATTAGATTAAGATTAAGTTTCTATTCCCTCCAATGACTACTTCCATCCATCCCTCATAAACTCCCAAAAGAAATCTTTTCCCCATGGGAATGTGACTTAGAATGTGTTCCCAAAAGATATCTTGGTTCAAATAGATTAGCATGTGGACATGAATTTGCCTTGCTGCAATACTGCTTGAGTTTTAGAAACTTATTTCACAAAATGAAAAGGTTTGTCTTAAAAATTTTCTTTTAAAATAGAAATGTAACGTTAAGTTTTATAACATTTCTATGTTGTTCTCTGCTTATCTACAACACTACAACCTTGGTTTGGGTCATAGTTTGGTGAGGCTTAACTTGTAAGTAATAACTGGGGGATGGGACTGGGGGTGGAAGGATTTAAGGAAAGGATGTAGTGCAAGATGTAAGGAAAGGAGTAAAATTCAGACATGGCTGGTGTAGGACTGAGACAGCTGTGTTTTGTGAAGGAAGTCATGGCCCTGCCCTTGTGTGATCAAGGGGCTGGCTTTCCTTATGCTTCTTGAGCATTGCCTTTTACCTCTTATTTTTGAAAGTTTTGAGTAGAAAACTTTACACTATGTGCAATAAACAATGAAGACCCACCTACATATATAAAGTTCATTGCTGTGATTAAATGAAATTTACAACCCAATTAATCTGATACATGTTCAATGAACAAAAAAAAGATTCTGGAGATAATTAGCACTTCCCATAAATGAAGGTACTTTTTTTCTTTAAAAAAAATTTTTTTTATTAAGGTATGATTGATATACACTCTTATGAAGGTTTCACATGAAAAAACAATGCGGTTACTACATTTACCCGTATTATCAAGTCCCCACCCATATCCCAATGCTGTCCATCAGTGCAGCAAGATGCCACAGATCCACTATGTGCCTTCTCTGTGCTACACTGTTCTCCCTGTGATCCCCCACACCACGTGTACTAAACATAATACCCCTCAATCCCCTTCTCTCTCCCTCCCCACCTGCCATCCCACACCCCTCCCCCCACACCCCTTCCCTTTGGTAACCACTAGTCCCTCCTTGGAGTCTGTGAGTCTGCTGCTATTTTGTTCCTTCAGTTTTGCTTCGTTGTTATACCCCCCAAATGAGGGAAATCATTAGGCATTTGTCTTTCTCCGCCTGGCTTATTTCACTGAGCATAATGTCCTCCAGCTCCATCCATGTTGCAAATGGTAGGATTTGTTTCTTTCTTATGGCCGAATAGTATTCCATTGTGTATATATCCCACATCTTCTTTATCCATTCATCTACTGACGGACAGTTAGGTTGCTTCCATATCTTGGCTATCGTAAAAAAGTGCTGCAATAAACATAGGGGTGCATATGTTTTTGAATCTCAGAAGTTGTATTCTTTGGGTAAATTCCAAGGAGTGAGATTCCTGGGTCAAATGGTATTTCTATTTTTAGTTTTTTGAGGAACCTCCATATTGCTTTCCACAATGGTTGAACTAGCTTACATACCCACCAGCAGTGTGGGAGGGTTCCCCTTTCTCTGCATTCTTACCAGCATTTGTTGTTCTTAATCTTTTTGATGCTGGCCATCCTTACTGGTGTGAAATGATATCTCACTGTGGTTTTAATTTGCATTTCCCTGATGATTAGTGATGGGGAGCATCTTTTCACGTGCCTGTTGGTTATTTGAATTTCTTCTTTGGAGAACTGTCTCTTCATAGCCTCTGCCCATTTGTTAATTGGGTTATTTGCTTTTTGTGTGTTGAGGTATGTTAAGTTATTTATATATTTTGGATGTTAACCCCTTGTCGGATATGTCATTCACAAATATATTCTCCCATTCTGTAGGATGCTTTTTTATTCTGTTGATGGTGTCCCTTGCCGTACAGAAACTTTTTAGTTTGATGTAGTCCTATAAGTTCATTTTTGCTTTTGTTTCCCTTGCTCTAGGAGATGTGTTCAGGAAGAATTTGCTCATGCTTATATTCAGGAGATGTTTGCCCAAATGAAGGTATTTTTAATAGCCAAACTAACATTTCAGATATTATCTTCTTCTTACTCTATTTGCCTAGACTTGTAATATCCCTACTGCCCATCTTTTCTCTGACACTCCGTACCTTTTAATGAAAAAGATCTCACATTCATTCTTGTACATCTTAATGCAGAGGCCCCACGTCTGAGACTCTAAGCTGAAGCTCTCTGGTCAGTCACCTGCCCCAATCCTACTCCCAGAACTGATGTGCCTTGGGAACCCCCTTTGTGTTTCTAGTGTGACTTGGTTGGATACAGGCAATGATGGAGTAGGTCTGGCCTAGAGGAGGAGGTGGGCTCACTTGGGGGAAGGTGCGCATGAGAAGGGAAGGAGTCCAAGCCTCTGGGACCGCCAAGTCCCTAGTTCTCCATCCTCCCAAAGGCCTAAAGGGGTGACCTGAGCCTCCCTTGCCGGTGTCGGCCTACTCTGGCTTCCCTGCTTCTGTCTCACCCGGACCTCTCACATTGCTCCTAGGGGCGAAGTTCCAAAATGTGCAGATTTGGGAAAGAGAAATCCTCTTGTGATCCCTTGGCCTGGCCACTCCTTTTGTCTGGAAAACTCTTTACCCAGGTGCCCCTGTAGCTCTTTCATCACTTCCTTCAAGCTTTTGCTTGAAAGCCCAATTTTCAATGAGGCCCAGGTTGCATGGGGTTAGCAAGCTACACATTGTCAGGAGCCACAGGTCCCTTTGTTTTTACAGTAGCTTGGAAATCACTTGGCGCTTTTGGCCCCAATTAATACACTTTTTTTTTTGTTGGCATGAGAAGTGTTTTTGCAAATAGAGTTCTCTGAGAGGAAGTCGTTCATGAGGGAATTCTGTGGGTTCTCTCCATCTGTTTCATCGTAACTCAAGTGGAAAAAGTTTAGACAACCATAAAATAGCCATGCCCTCAGCTGACAGCTGCTCGGTCATCATGAGGCCCCTCTCTTCCCACCTCAGTAAACGTGTGTGAGGGGGCTGGGGAATGGAGGTCAGTGGGCGAGGGCAGTGTGGCCTTGTAACCTTGCCCTGAAAGTAAGCTCTGATCCATTTTTAGAGCAAAGTATTTCTACTCCAGAGAGTTCTGTAGCTCTCTGCCCTCTCCCTTTCCACACCAGCAGGAAGGATTTAGATGGTTGAGCCAGGTTGGAGCCCTGACTTACACCCTGATGTGCTTACCCACTCCTGTTTCTCCTTGTTTCCTCACTGGGAACTTCATGGGGGTCTGTCTTTGTAGTTTGATGTTCCAGGTGCCTCTTGTATGGGAATGATTAGTATCTTCTTTCAGTATCCATTAGTTTTCATTATTCTCCCAAAATGGAGAAACTATCTTTCACACTATTTCCTGCAAGAATGCCTCCTTAAAATATAGACTCATGGACATATGCAGGGATCCCCTTTCATCCTCATTTCCTTATCTGATTTTCTTTCCAGGGGCAATACCCACCTTCCTCATTTACAGATATCAATTTCCACTTACAGTTATATCTATTTTTAATTTTTTAAATTTTGGTATCATTAATGTACAATTACATGAGCAACATTATGGTTACCAGACTCCCCCCTTTATCAAGTTCCCACCACATACCCCATTACAATCAATGTCCATCAGCATAGTAAGATGCTAGAAAATCACTACTAGTCTTCTCTGTGTTGTACTACCTTTCTTGTGCCTCACACCCTACATTTGTGTGCTAATTATAATGCCTCTTTTTCCCCTTATCCCTCCCTTTCCACCCATTTTCCCCAGTCCCTTTCCCTTTGGTAACACTTAGTCCATTCTCTTAAGAGTGTCTTGTAGTTTTCAGGGTATGTCTTTCACTTCCTTGTTAGGTTTATTCCTAGGTATTTTATTTTTTTTGATGCCATATGGTCAATTAATATACGATAAGGGATCCATGGATATACTGGGGGGAAATGAAAGCCTCTTCAACTGCTAGTTGTTCAAATGCTGAGTCTGCTGCTGTTTTGTTCCTTCAGTTTTTGCATTGTTCTCATACTCCACATATGAGTGAAATCATTTGGTACTTGCCTTACTCTGCCTGGCTTATTTCACTGAGCATAATATCCTCTAGTTCCATCCATGTTGTTGCAAATGGTAGGATTTGTTTTCTTCTTATGGCTGAATAATATTCCATTGTGTATATGTACCACATCTTCTTTGTCCATTCATCTACTGATGGACACTTAGGTTGCTGCCATATCTTACCTATGGTAAATAGTGCTGCAATAAACATAGGAGTGCATATGTCTTTTTCAAGCTGGGCTGCTGCATTCTTTATTTTATTTATTATTTATTATTTATTTATTTTTATTTTTATTATGGTATCATTAATCTACAATTACAGAAAGAACATTATGTTTACTAGGTTCCCCCCTTCACCAAGTCCCCCCCACATACCCCTTCATAGTCACTGTCCATCTGCATAGTAAGATGCTGTAAAATCACTACTTGTCTTCTCTGTGTTGCACAGCCCTCCCCATGCCCCCCACACACTATACATGCTAATCATAATGCTCTCTTTCTTTTTCCCCACCCTTATCCCTCCCTTCCCACCTATCGTCCCCAGTCCCTTTTCCTTTGGAAACTATTAGCCCATTCTTGGGTTCTGTGATTCTGCTGCTGTTTTGTTCCTTCAGTTTTTCCTTTGTTCTTATACTCCACATATGAGTGAAATCATTTGGTACTTGTCTTTCTCCACCAGGCTTATTTCACTGAGCATAATACCCTCTAGCTCCATCCATGTTGTTGTGAATGGTAGGATCTGTTTTTTTCTTATGGCTGAGTAATATTCCAGTGTGTATATGTACCACATCTTCTTTATCCATTCATCTACTGATGTATATTTAGGTTGCTTCCATATCTTGGCTATTGTAAATAGTGCAGTGATAAACATAGGGGTGCATCTGTCTTTTTCAAACTGGAATGCTGCATTCTTAGGGTAAATTCCTAGAAGTGGAATTCCTGGGTCAAATGGTATTTCTATTTTGAGCATTCTGAGGAACCTCCATACTGCTTTCCACAATGGTTGAACTAATTTTACATTCCCACCAGCAGTGTAGGAGGGTTCGTTCCCCTTTCTCCACAACCTCACCAACATTTGTTGTTGTTTGTCTTTTCGATGATGGTGATCCTTACTGGTGTGAGGTGATATCTCATTGTGGTTTTAATTTTCATTTCTCTGATGATTAGTGATGTGGAGCATCTTTTCATGTGTCTGTTGGCCATCTGGTTTTCTTCTTTAGAGAACTGTCTATTCAGCTCCTCTGCCCATTTTTTAATTGGGTTATTTGCTTTTTGTTTGTTGAGGCATGTGAGCTCTTTATATATTTTGGATGTCAATCCTTTATCAGATCTGTCATTTATGAATAAGTTCTCCCATACTGTAGGATACCTTTTGGTTCTATTGATGGTGTCCTTTGCTGTACAGAAGCTTTTTAGCTTGATATAGTCCCACTTGTTCATTTTTGCCTTTGTTTCCCTTGCCTAGGGAGATATGTTCATGAAGAAGTCACTCATGTTTATGTCCATGAGTTTTTTACCTGTGTTTTTTTCTAAGAGTTTTATGGTTTCATGACTTACATTCAGGTCTTTGATCCATTTGGAGTTTACTTTTGTGTATGGGGTTAGACAGTGATCCAGATTCATTCTCTTACATGTAGCTGTCCAGTTTTGCCAGCACCATCTGTTGAAGAGACTGTCCTTTCCCCATTGTATGCCCATGGCTCCTTTATCATATATTAATTGGCCATATATGTTTGGGTTAATGTCTGGAGTCTTTATTCTGTTCCACTGGTCTGTGGCTCTGTTCTTGTGCCAGTACCAAATTGTCTTGATTACTGTGGCTTTGTAGTAGAGCTTGAAGTTGGAGAGCGAGATCCCCCCCTCCCCCGCCACACTTTATTCTTCCTTCTCAGGATTGCTTTGGCTATTCAGGGTATTTGGCGGTTCCATATGAATTTTTGAACTATTTGTTCTAGTTCATTGAAGAATGCTGCTGGTAATTTGATAGGGATTGCATCAAATCTGTATATTGCTTTGGGCAGGATGGCCATTTTGACGATATTAATTCTTCCGAGCCAGGAGCATGGGATGTGTTTCCATTTGTTAGTGACCTCTTTAATTTCTCTTAAGAGTGTCTTATAGTTTTCAGGGTATAGGTCTTTCACTTCCTTGGTTAGGTTTATTCCTAGGTATTTCATTCTTTTTGAAGCTATTGTGAATGGAATTGTCTTCCTGATTTCTCTTTCTATTAGTTCATTGTTAGTGTATAGGAAAGCCACAGATTTCTGTGTGTTAATTTTGTATCCTGCAACTTTGCTGAATTCCGATATTAGCTCTAGTAGTTTCAGAGTGGAGTCTTTAGAGTTTTTTTTATGTACAATATCATGTCATCTGCAAATAGTGACAATTTAACTTCTTCTTTACCAATCTGGATTCCTTGTATTTCTTTGTTTTGTCTAATTGCCGTGGCTAGGACCTCCAGTACTATGCTGAATAGTAGTGGGGATAGTGGGCATCCCTGTCTTGTTCCCGATCACAGAGGAAAAGCTTTCAGTATGTTGTTGGCTGTGGGTTTATCATATATGTCCTTTATTATGTTGAGGTACTTGCCCTCTATACCCATTTTGTTGAGAGGTTTTATCATGAATAGATGTTGAATTTTGTTGAATGCTTTCTCTGTGTCTACAGAGATGATCATGTGATTTTTGTCCTCCTTTTGTTGATGTGATGGATGATGTTGATGGATTTTCGAATGTTGTACCATCCTTGCATCCCTGTGATGAATCCCACTTGGTCATGGTGTATGATCCTTTTGATGTATTTTTGAATTTGGTTTGCTCATATTTTGCTGAGTATTTTTGCATCTATGTTCATCAGGGATATTGGTCTGTAATTTTCTTTTTTGGTGGGGTCTTTGTCTGGTTTTGGTATTGGAGTGATGCTGACTTCATAGAATGGGTTTGGAAGTATTCCCTCCTCTTCTATTTTTTGGAAAACTTTAAGGAGAATGGGTATTATGTTTTCTCTAAATATCTGGTAACATTCAGCAGTGAATCATTCTGGACCAGGGATTTTGTTCTAGGGTAGTTTTTTGATAACTGATTCAATTTAATTGCTGGTAATTGGTCTGTTCAGATTTTCTGTTTCTTCCTTGGTCAGGAAGATTGTATTTTTCTATAAAGTTGTCCATTCCTTCTATGTTATTCAGCTTGTTAGCATATAGATTTCATAGTATTGTCTAATAATTCTTATATTTCTTTGGTGTCTATCATGATTTTTCCTTTCTCATTTCTGATTCTGTTTATGTGTGTAGATTCTCTTTTTCTTTTAATAAGTCTGGATAGGGGCTTATCTATTTTGTTTATTTTCTCAAAGAAACAGCTCTTGGTTTCATTGATTTTTTTCTATTGTTTTATTCTTCTCAATTTTATTTATTTCTTCTCTCATCTTTATTATGTCCCTCCATCTGCTGACTTTGGGCCTCATTTGTTCTTCTTTTTCCAGTTTCAATAGCTGTGAATTTAGACTATTCATTTGGGATTATTCTTCCTTCTTAAAATAGGCCTGGATCGCTATATGCTTCCCTTTTAGAACTGCCTTCACTTTGTCCCATAGAAGTTGGGGTGTTGTGTTGTTGCTGTCATTTGTCTCCATATATTGCTTGATCTGTGTTTTAATTTGGTCATTGATCCATTGATTATTTAGGAGCATGTTGTTAAGTCTCTGTGTGTTTGTGAGCCTTTTTGTTTTCTTTGTACAATTATTTCTAGTTTTTGTGATCTGAGAAGTTGGTTGGTAGAATTTCAATCTTTTTGAATTAACTGAGGCTCTTTTTGTGGTCTAGTATGTGGTCTATGGTGGAAAATATTCCATGTATACTTGAGAAGAATGTGTATCCTGAAGCTTTTGGGTGTAGAGTTCTGTATATGTGTGTTAGGTCCATCTGTTCTAATGTGTTGTTCAGTGCCTCTGTATCCTTACTTATTTTCTGTCTGGTTGATATGTCCTTTGGAGTGAGTGTTGTGTTGAAGTCTCCTAAAATCAATGCATTGCATCCTATTTCCTCCTGTAATTCTGTTAGTATTTGTTTCACATATGTAGGTGCTTCTGTGTTGGGTGCATAGATCTTTATAATGGTTATATCCTGTTGTTGGACTGACCCTTTTATGATCATGTAATGTCCTTCTTTGTCTCTTTTGACTTTCTTTGTTTTGAAGTCTATTTTGTCTGATACAAGTACTGCAACACCTGCTTTTTTCTCCCTATTGTTTGCATGAAATATCTTTTTCCATCCCTTCACTTTTAGTCTGTGTATGTCTTTGGGTTTGAGGTGAGTCTCTTATAGGCAGCATATAGATGGGTTTTGCTTTTTTATCCATTCTATTACTGTGTGTCTTTTGATTGGTGCATTCAGTCCATTTATATTTAGGGTGATTATTGATAGATATGTACTTACTGCCATTGCAGGCTTTGGATTCATGGTTACCAGAGGTTCAAGGGTAGCTTCTTTATTATCTAACCATTTAGTTAACTCACTTATTACACTATTATAAACACAGTCTGATGATTCTTTGTTTCTCTCCCTTCTTTTTCTTCCTCCTCTACTCTTTATATGTTAGGTGTTTTATTCTGTGCTCTTTTGTTTTTCCCTTGACTGATTTTGTGGATAGCTGCTTTTATTTTGCCTTCAGTTAGGTTTTGTTTGGTCTACTTTCTTTACTGTGGTTTTATTTTCTCTGGTGACAGCTATTTAGCCTTTGTGCACTTCCATCTAGAGCAGTCCTTCTAAAATATCCTGTAGAGGTGGTTTGTGGGAGACAAATTCCCTCGACTTTTGCTTGTCTTGGAATTGTTTAATCCCTCCTTCATATTTAAATGATAACCATGCTGGATACAGTATCCTTGGTTCAAGTCCCTTCTGTTTTGTTGCATTAAATATATCATGCCATTCTCTTCTGGCCTGTAAGGTTTCTGTTGTGAAATCTGATGATAGCCTGATGGGTTTTCCTTTGTAGGTGATCATTTTTCTTCTCTCTGTGGCTGCTTTTAATACTCTGTCCTTGTCTTTGCTCTTTGCCATTTTAATTATACGTCTTGGTATTGTCCTTCTTGGGTCCCTTGTGTTGGGAGATCTGTGGACTTCCATGGTCTGAGAGACCATTTCCTTCCCCTGATTGGGGACATTTTCAGCAATTATTTCTTCAAAGACACTTTCTATCCCTTTTCTCTCTCTTCTTCTCCTGGTACCCCTACAATGTGAATATTGTTCCATTTGGATTGGTCACACAGTTCTCTTAATAGTCTTTCATTTCTCGAGATCCTTTTATCTGTCTGCCTCAGCTTGTCTGTATTCCTGTTCTCTGATTTCTACTCCATTAACAGTCTCTTGTACCTCATACAGACTGCTCTTAAATCCTTCCGTTGTTTGTTTCATTTCTGTTATCTTCATCTGGAATTGATCTCTTAGCTCTTGCATATTTCTCTGTAGCTCCATCAGCATGGTTATGACTTTCATTTTGAATTCTTTTTCAGGAAGATTGGTGATTTCGGTCTCATCAGGCCCTCTCTGATGTTTGAGGGATTTTGGACTGAAGAAGGTTCTTTCGCCTTTTCATGGAGATGAAAGTGATCACAGGTGAGTGGCACGTGTGTCAGTTGGGAGAACAATATCCCTTCCTGTTTGCTGGTCACCTTGCCTGTCTCCCCTGCTTGTGCCGGTCAACTGCACGCAGGGAGCAGTGTCTGGGTTGGTCCCTGAGCTGCTGTGGGCAGGGCAGCCCTTGCAATATTTTAGGGCACTGCCAGGGGTTGCAGGCAAGCAGTGCATGTTCAGCGTGAGAATAGACCCCCTACATGCTTCCCAGTCTCCGCGCTGGTTTCCTCTGCCTATGCCAGTCAACAATGTCCAGGGGGCAGCCTCTGGGTTAATCCCCTGAGCTGCTGTGGGTGAGGCACTGGCGGGCGTTCCAGGCGAGCAGCACATGTTTGCGACAAGAATAAAGCCCCTTTGTGCCTTCTGGACTCTGTGCCGGTTTCCTCTGTCTGTGCCAGTCAACTGCAGGCAGGGGGTAGTCTCTGGGTCTGGCCCAGTTAGCTGCATGCTGGGAGAAGCCTCTGTGTGATTGCTGTGGCAGGGATGCTCCCCAGCTGTTCTGCAGCAATGGAAGGTCTGCCAGTTTGCTTGCAGTGCTGGTGGGTGGGGGGGAATGAATGGCAGGCTGCTTATTGCTGTGAGGGGCTTTGGATCTGTGTTGTCACCAGGGGGCTAGGGTGCCTGAAGTTCCTTGAAAAGTTCCTAGCGTGCTGGGCTGAGTGTGCCAGGACGATTTTGTCCACCTGTTAAACCCTTGTCCCTTTAAGACTTTTAACGTGCCTGCTTTTCTTTTGTCCCAGGGCAGCCGGCTGTGGGAACCTGTTCGCAGTCTTAGTCTCAGAGTTTATTTTTCCGTTCCTCTAATATCCAGAGCACCATGCAATGTGTGTCTGTGCTCCTGGGGCAGATTACTAGGGCTGGTTATTTAGCAGACCTGTGCTTCCACTCCCTCCCCACTCTGATTCTTTTCCTCCTACTGGTGAGCTGGGGTGGGGGGAGCACTTGGGTCCTGCTGGGTCACGGCTTTGTATCTTAGCCTTTTCATGAGATGTTGAATTCTCACAGATGTAGAAGCCTGGCTGGTGTACCATATCTTCTGGTCACTCTTTTAAGAATAGTTGTATTTGCTGTATTTTCAAAATATGTATGGTTTTGGGAGTTGATTTCTGCCACCCTACTCATGCTGCCATCTTGAGAATCCCCCTGAAGTTATATCTTATGCTGTCTTACAAAGGCAGGAATGGGCTCAGTTACCATCTGTTTTCTCCCCCAGATAGGTGGGATAGGTAACACAAAGTATTTCAGTGCCTTCCCTTCGTGAAGGGTTTGGCAGACCCACCCTAGGCCTCCTGGTTAGAAGGAGGCATACATTCTCCATCAGAGTTCTTAATCTTGAAGAGGCTGTGGACTTCCTTTTCTCTAGGCCATGGTAAATAAAAGATCTTACTGATTAGGAATGTGTGCTCCTCCCTGAAAGCTGGAAGGAGGCTTAACGAGCCTTCTTGTGGGGGCTGCTCCACTGTGCCTCTTTTTATTGTTTTTTAACTTAAGGGAGCTAATATTGAGTAAAGGCTGAGGTAGCAGAAGAATCTATTTATAGAGCTTTGGTTGTGAGAAACCGAGTTAGAGGAAGAGAAGATTCTCTCTTCTGGGAGGCAGTTTTCAAGGCTATCCATTGTGAAATAGCCTAAAGAGGGAAGTGGCCTTGGTCTGATCCATATCTGACCCTCCTTTCCAAGCTCACAATGGCTGATGAGCCCAGGATCAGGGCTAAGGATGATTTTTGACTTTATGGCTCAATTGTGAAATATTTTGTGCAGGTTGCAGGGTGTGCCGGCTGCAGCTTCTGACCCTCCCAATTCCATTCCTCACTCTTGCTAAATAGTCTCAGAGAAACACTGGAGCACAAAAATGATAAACCAGAGGAAGACATACACTGCTGTGTAGTAGGATATTAATAGAGGATAGAGCAGGAATTAATATCATTTAGAGAGATTTTTCTCTTTTTTTTTCTGTACAAATGCTTTATTAATGGAGACCACATATTATGTACTTTACCTAAGTGTTATGACTTAAAATTTAGGTATCTAATTTCTCTCTGATGAGAAAGGCTTCTCAGTGCAGCTGTTACTTGATTTGCAGCTGGCTGGCATTTTAATTTTTTTAAAAATTAAGGTATAATTGATATACAATATTATGGTCAGGTTTCACATGATCAACATTGTGGTTACTACATTCCTCCCTATTATCAAGTCCCCACCACATACCCCATTACAGTCACTGTCCATCAGCATGGTAAGATGCTATAGAGTCACTACTTGTCTTCTCTGTGCTATACTGCCTTCCCCGTGCCCTCCCATATTATGTACCCTAATAATAGTGCCCCTTAATCCCCTTATCCTTCCCTTCCCACCTACCCTCCCCAGTCCCTTCCCCTTTGTTAACTGTTAGTCCATTCTTGAGTTCTTTGAGTCTGTTGCTGTTTTGTTCCTTCAGTTTTTGCTTTGTTTTTATACTCCACAGATGAGTGAAATCATTTAGTACTTGTCTTTCTCTGCCTGGCTTATTTCACTGAGCATAATACCCTCTAGCTCCATCCATGTTGTTGCAAATGGTAGGATTTGTTTTCTTCTTATGGCTGAATAATTTTCCATTGTGTATATGTGCCACATCTTCTTTCTCCACTCATCTACTGATGGACACTTAAGTTGCTTCTATATCTTGGCTATTGTAAACAGTTCTGCAATAAACATGGGGTGCATATGTCTTTTTGAATCTGTGATCCTGTTTTCTTTGAGTAAATTCCAAGGAGTGGAATTCCTGGGTCAAATGGTATTTCTATTTTCAGTTTTTTGAGGAACCTCCATATTGCTTTTCACAATGGTTGAACTAGTTTACATTCCCACCAGCAGTGTAGGAGGGTTCCCCTTTCTCCACAACCTCGCCAACATTTGTTGTTGTTTGTCTGTTGGATGTTGGCCATCCGAGGTGGTGTGAGGTAATATCTCATTGTGGTTTTAATTTGCATTTCTCTGATGATTAGCGATGTGGAGCATCTTTTTATGTGCCTGTTGGACATATGAATTTCTTCTTTGGAGAATTGTCTGCTCATATCCTCTGCCCATTTTTTAATCGGGTTATTTGCTTTTTAGTTGTTGAGTAAACTCTTTTTCTTAATGATATTTTGGAGATTATTCTAGCCCTTATCAATCTAATTAATTCCTATTAGCCCTTACTTAAACTTTTTATTTGTTTTTATATTATAAAACTAAACATTTGTTCTGAAATATTAAACCAAGAAAAAATGAGTAAGAGCCTCCTCTTCCTTGTCCAGTCTATCTCTTTATCACCCAATAAACTGGTCCATGGGAAAGGCCTACTCAGTGGTGTGGGACAAGTTAAGAGAGGTTTGAAATAATCTGAGCCTGGGATAGTGAGGTCAGGGGTAGGAAGGATTTGACCCTGGCCTTAATGGGGAAGATTTGTTGGGAAGAAGTTAATGGGGAGAGCCTTTGCAGAAAAGGGAATGTCTAAGCAAAAGCACAGAAGTGGAAAAACACAGGGTTGATTTAGGCAATAATGAATGGCTGAAAACAGTGGAAGATAAGCCTGGAAAAGTAAATTGGGTCAGGCAGAGGGTTTCAAAGACCAGGAGTTTGGCTTTAGCAAAAACTGGCAGTAACAGCCAATTAGAGGTTTTTGAATAGGAGACTGCCTCTGTGGTGTGCAGTCATGTCACGTATGGTGCATGATTGCCAAGGTTCCTTCCTTCCCTGTACGCATCTATTATTCTTTCCCTCAAGACATGGAGTCTACTCACCTTGGCCTAAAATCTGGGTTGGCCCTAGTGACTTACTTGACTAACCAAATGTTGTAGAAATGACACCCTGGGCTTCTAAGGCTTGGTCAAAAGAAGCCTTGCAGCTTCCTCCTGAGTTCTTTTGATACTCAGACTTGGGAGCCTCCCTCTTGGAACCCAGACACCATGTGAAAGTTCAAGGCACATGGAGAGGCACCGTGTTCATGTACTGGTTGGGAGCTCCAGCTGAGCTGAGCTCCCCATGTATTAGAGCAGAAAGAGAAGCAGAGCCCAGATCCCTGATAATATAGTGGTCACTAAATCAGATCCAACTCTGACTTTCAGTTATAGCCAGTTTTACTGTTTTTAGCCACTATGAATTTATTTTTCTGTTTCTTACCATAAAGTGTATTCCAAATGATGCAAAGGACTGCTGGATAAGAACTCGTTCCTGTTATCCCCTCTTAGCTGTGTAATCAGAGGTACTGCCTCTTGGCTGACTTCCTTATTACTGCATCTTTCAGGGATGCTGCATGTGGCTGGTCTTCAGGCTGCCATCAAGTGTCCCATTGCTTTTGCTCCAGATAAGAGCATCCCTCTCTACTGGACCTTGTTCCATGCATACTGAGAAGTTTCGCTCCTTGAACTGTCAACTATCTTTACATTTTAGAACCACTTTCTTTCCATTTGCTCCACACATTAATTTCACATACAATATTTGCCATAGCATTCTCAATAATGCAATTTTTACTTAAAAATCTATCCGTATAAAGGCAGTATATACAGAGAAGACAAGTAATGATTTTATAGCATCTTACTATGCTGATGGACAGTGACTGACTGTAATGGGATATGTGGGGGGGACTTGATAATAGGGGGAGTCTAGTAACCATAATGTTGTTCAAGTAATTGCACATTAATGATATAAAAAAAAATCTATCCGTATAGAGGAGGGATGTCCTGGTTAGAACCTGCCAATGTTAAGTCATAGGAAAGGTTTTACTCAGTTTAATTCAATAAATTGGCTCTGAATTAAAAATCAGCATTGACAGAGTTCAGGTAGAATGAATATTTTCCCTTGGGCCTACTTACTTATGATTAAGCTGACTTCTGAAATTCTGAATTTGCAGCTCTGGCACAATCCCCTAATCTGTGAAAACTGGCCAAGATGATACTTAATGAGACCTTGGAGCAAAAGAAGAAGAAGTCCCAGTAGTTGCTTTGTAGCTTATCTGTACACCATGCTAGAGACCTGGCAATTATTTGGTTAATTTGATGTAGACAGATGTTAAGATAATTATAAAGAGAAACATTAGCTGTGGGACATGATTTACCCAGATTGAGTGTCTAGGGTGATCTAATTATTAAGCTAACTAGCAAATCTTTATTTCACTCAAGGCTGTAGAGAGGTATAGCTGGTCTTATATAACTGGGAGCATTCTTAGAAATACAGAGTACATTTCTGGTTTAGTGCTAGAGGAATTTTTTTTCATTCTTTTTTTTTTTTTTGAGAGAGCATCTCTCATATTTATTGATCAAATGGTTGTTAACAACAATAAAATTCAGTATAGGGGGGTCAATGCTCAATGTACAATCATTAATCCATCTCAAGCCTAATTCTCGTCAGTCTCCAATCTTCTGAAGCATAACGAACAAGTTGTTCGTTACATGGTGAACAAATTCTTACATAGTGAATAAATTCTTACATGGTGAACAGTACAAGGGCATTCATCACAGAAACTTTCGGTTTTGATCACGCATTATGAACTATAAACAATCAGGTCAAATATGAATATTCATTTGATTTTTATACTTGATTTATATGTTGATCCCACATTTATCCCTTTGTTATTATTATTATTTTTATTTTTAATAAAATGCTGAAGTGGTAGGTACATGCAAGATAAAGGTACAAAACATAGTTTAGTGCTGTAAGAGGGCAAATGTAGATGATCAGGTGTGTGCCTATGGAATAAGTATTAATCCAAGCTAGACAAGGGCAGCAAAACATCCACGGATGCAGAAGATTTCTCTCAAAGCAGGGGTAGTGAGGTTCTGAGCCTCACCTCTGTTGATCCCCAATTTCTCACCTGATGGCCCCCCTGCGACTGTACCTGTCTTAGGTTGTTCCTCCCTTGAGGAATCTTACCCGTCTCTGGCTAACCAGTCATCTTCCGGGGCCATACAGGGAAATGTAAAGTTGGTAAGTGAGAGAGAAGCAATATTATTTGAAAAGGTTAGCTTTTTACTTCTTTGCAGATTTATGCCCTGTGGCTTCTATGCCCAGCACTTGTCTCGAGGTATCTTTACCACCTGGAGGAATTATGATACTCGGTAAATTCGATATGAGGCACGAATTCTATTTAAGCATTGTAATTAGGAAGGAAGAAGAAAAGCTATAGAGGTAGCATATGGAAGAAAACATGGGAGGATTGATTATTTCTCTGACATATCTTCTTGTAGAGTACCTTAAGTATGTATAGGTTTTAAACTACTAACTAATTTGCACACACATATTAACATAATAGGAATACAGTGACAGAAACAAAGCAAATCTATAATACCATCCATCTCCAGTGAAGCCAAGAAAACCATTTAGGCACCCTAGGTTTTTGTGAAAATTTGTCTATGATATGATGGATATTGTCCTATTGTACTTGAACAGTCTGAGAAAAATCAGACAAATTAAAGCAGCCCATTTCTGGGATCTGTTCACATCCCATATGTTCTTTTAACCGTAGATAGTCTATAGTCATAAGATTTTGGAGTGCTACAACTTGCATCCTTCCCAACTCCTGGTTGAGTTCCAACAGTACAGATCTGGTCAAATTCGTTGTCTCACTGTATGCACATGCCAGCCTAGACATCTCCCTCCTTATTCCAATGGCAAGTCCAGGAAATGGTGGGAAGGACGCAGCCACAACCACAGCATCGCCCGGATCCCTGTGGAGGCTTTTTGATGATCATCGCCCCGCACGAGTCCTCCAGAGAGTGCTGATGCCGGAAGCTCCTCCTCCTATTCTATTTTAGTTCATTTTCTGGGTATCCAAGCTAGGCCTTGATCTTCTGCATAGAAACAAACAGACCCTATGCCCACACTTTGACATGCCCTCTATACCATGTGCAGAACTCATTGGAGGTCAGCACACAGGGACTGCCTTTTTTTTTTTTTTATTAAGAGAAAGGAATATTATGAGAAAAGAGTACCTCCATAGCTGATCATCTGACACCCTTTAAGTGATCAACATTAAGGATATTTAAAGCATGCGTTGATCTTTGATTTACCAATAGTTTTATCCTATCAAGGAGTAATCCCCCTTTTCTTTCTTTCTTTCTTTCTTTTTTTTTTTTTAATCTTTAATCTACACTTACATGAAGAGTACTATGTTTACTATGCTCTCCCCTTTATCAGGTCTCCCTTAACAACCACATTACAGTTACTGTCCATCAGCTTAGCAAAATGTTGTAGAATCCCTACTTGTCCTCTCTGTGTTGTGCAGCCCACCCTCCCCTTTCTCCCTCCCCCCCATGCATGCTAATCTTAATACTCCCCTTCTCCTCCTCCACCCTTATCCCTCCCTGCCCACCCATCCTCCCCAGTTCCTTTCCCTTTGGTACCTGTTAGTCCATTTTTGGGTTCTGTAATTCCGCTGCTGTTTTGTTCCTTCAGTTTTTCCTTTGTTCTTATACTCCTCAGATGAGTGAAATCATTTGGTATTTCTCTTTCTCCACTTGGCTTATTTCACTGAGCATAGTACTCTCCAGCTCCATCCATGCTGCTGCAAATGGTTGGATTTTTCCACATCTTATGGCTGAGTAGTATTCCATTGTGTTTTTGTAACACATCTTCTTTATCCATTCATCTACTGATGGACATTTAGGTTGCTTCCAATTCTTGGCTATTGTAAATAGTCCTGCGATAAACATAGGGGTGCATCTGTCTTTCTCAAACTTGATTGCTGCATTCTTAGGGTAAATTCCTAGGAGTGGAATTCCTGGGTCAAATGGTAGGTCTGTTTTGAGCATTTTGATGAACCTCCAAACTGCTTTCCACAATGGTTGAACTAATTTACATTCCCACCAGCAGTGTAGGAGGGTTCCCCTTTCTCCACAGCCTCGCAAACATTTGTTGTTGTTTGTCTTTTGGATGGCAGCTATCCTTACTGGTGTGAGGTGATACCTCATTGTAGTTTTAATTTGCATTTCTCTGATAATTAGCGATGTGGAGCATCTTTACATGTGTCTGTTGGCCATCTGTATTTCTTTTTTAGAGAACTGTCTGTTCAGTTCCTCTGCCCATTTTTTAATTGGGTTATTTGTTTTTTGTTTGTTGAGGCGTGTGAGCTCTTTATATATTCTGGACGTCAAGCCTTTATCGGATCTGTCATTTTCAAATATATTCTCCCATACTGTAGGGTTCCTTTTTGTTCTATTGATGGTGTCTTTTGCTGTTCAGAAGCTTTTCAGCTTAATGTAGTCCCACTTGCTCATTTTTGCTGTTTTTTTCCTTGTCCGGGGAGATATGTTCAAGAAGAGGTCACTCATGTTTATGTCTAAGAGGTTTTTGCCTATGTTTTTTTCCAAGAGTTTAATGGTTTCATGACTTCCATTCAGATCTTTGATCCATTTTGAGTTTACCTTTGTATATGGGGTTAGACAATGGTCCAGTTTCATTCTCCTACACGTAGCTGTTCAGTTTTGCAAACACCATCTGTTGAAGAGACTGTCATTTTGCCATTGTATGTCCATGGCTCCTTTATCAAATATTAATTGACCATAGATGTTTGGGTTAATTTCTGGAGTCTCTAATCTGTTCCACTGGTCTGTGGCTCTGTTCTTGTGCCAGTACCAAATTGTCTTGATTACTATGGCTTTGTAGTAGAGCTTGAAGTTGAGGCGTGAGATCCCCCCTACTTTATTCTTCTTTCTCAGAATTGCTTTGGCTATTCGGGGTCTTTGGTGTTTCCATATGAATTTTTTAATTATTTCTTCCAATTCATTGAAGAATGTTGCTGGTAATTTGAGAGGGACTGCATCAAATCTGTATATTGCTTTGGGCAGGATGGCCATTTTGATGATTTTAATTCTTCCTAGCCATGAGCATGGGATGAGTTTCCATTTATTAGTGTCCCCTTTAATTTCTCTTAAGAGTGACTTGTAGTTTTCAGAGTATAAGTCTTTCACTTCTTTGGTTAGGTTTATTCCTAGGTATTTTATTCTTTTTGATGCAATGGTGAATGGAATTGTTTTCCTGATTTCTCTTTCTATTGATTCATTGTTAGTGTATAGGAAAGCTACAGATTTCGGTGTGTTAATTTTGTATCCTGCAACTTTGCTGTATTCCGATATCAGTTCTAGTAGTTTTGGAGTGGAGTCTTTAGGGTTTTTTATGTACAGTATCATATCATCTGCAAATAGTGACAGTTTAACTTCTTCTTTACCAATCTGGATTCCTTGTATTTCTTTGTTTTGTCTGATTGCCGTGGCTAGGACCTCCAGTACTATGTTAAATAACAGTGGGGAGAGTGGGCATCCCTGTCTGGTTCCCGATCTCAGAGGAAATGCTTTCAGCTTCTCGCTGTTCAGTATAATGCTGGCTGTGGGTTTATCATATACGGCCTTTCTTATGTTGAGGTACTTGCCCTCTATTCCCATTTTGCTGAGAGTTTTTATCATGAATGGATGTTGAATTTTGTCAAATGCTTTTTCAGCATCTATGGAGATGATCATGTGGTTTTTGTCTTTCTTTTTGTTGATGTGGTGGACGATGTTGATGGATTTTCGAATGTTGTACCATCCTTGCATCCCTGGGATGAATCCCACTTGGTCATGGTGTATGATCCTTTTGATATACTGTTGAATTCTGTTTGCTAATATTTTATTGAGTATTTTTGCATCTACATTCATCAGGGATATTGGTCTGTAATTTTCTTTGTTGGTGGGATCTTTGCCTGGTTTTGGTATTAGGGTGATGTTGGCTTCATAGAATGAGTTTGGGAGTATTCCCTCCTCTTCTATTTTTTGGAACACTTTAAGGAGAATGGGTATTATGTCTTCTCTGTGTGTCTGATAAAATTCCGAGGTAAATCCGTCTGGCCTTGGGGTTTTGTTCTTGGGTAGTTTTTTGATTACCGTTTCAATTTCTTTGCTCGTAATTGGTTTGTTTAACTTTTGTGTTTCTTCCTTGGTCAGTCTTGGGAGGTTGTATTTTTCTAGGAAGTTGTCCATTTCTTCTAGGTTTTTCAGCTTGTTTGCATATAGGTTTTCATAGTAGTCTTTAATAATTCTTTGTATTTCTGTGGAGTCTGTTGTGATTTTTCCATTCTCATTTCTGATTATGTTGATTTGTGTTGATTCTCTTTTTCTCTTAATAAGTTTGGCTAGAGGCTTATCTACTTTGTTTATTTTCTCAAAGAAGCAGCTCTTGGTTTCGTTGATTTTTGCTATTGTTTTATTCTTCTCAATTTTGTTTATTTCTTCTCTAATCTTTATTATGTCCCTCCTTCTACTGACTTTAGGCCTCATTTGTTCTTCTTTTTCCAGTTTCGATAATTGTGATGTTAGACTATTCATTTGGGATTGTTCTTCCTTCTTCAAGTGTGCCTGGATCGCTATATACTTTCCTCTTAAGACTGCTTTCGCTGCTTCGCACAGAAGTTGGGGCTTTGCGTTGTTGTTGTCATTTGTTTCTATATATTCCTTGATCTCTATTTTGATTTGTTCATTGATCCATTGATTATTTAGTAGCATGTTGTTAAGCCTCCATGTGTTTGTGAGCCTTTTTGTTTTCTTTCCAGAATTTATTTCTACTTTTATACCTTTGTGGTCTGAAAAATTGGTTGGTAGAATTTCAATATTTTGGAATTTACTGAGGCTCTTTTTGTGAGCTAGTATGTGGTCTATTCTGGAGAATGTTCCATGTGCACTTGAGAAGAATGTATATCCTGTTGCTTTTGGATGTAGAGTTCTTTAGATGTCTATTAAGTCCATCTGTTCTAGTGTGTTGTTCAGTGCCTGTGTGTCCTTACTTATTTTCTGCCCGGTGGATGTATCCTTTGGGGTGAGTGGTGTGTTGAAGTTTCCTACAATGAATGCATTGCAGTCTATTTCCCTCTTTAGTTCTGTTAGTATTTGTTTCACATATGCTGGTGCTCCTGTATTGGGTGCATATATATTTAGAATGGTTATATCCTCTTGTTGGACTGAGCCCTTTATCATTATGTAGTGTCCTTCTTTATCTCTTGTTACTTTCTTTGTTGTGAAGTCTATTTTGTCTGATATTAGTACTGCAACCCCTGCTTTCTTCTCACTGTTGTTTGCCTGAAATATATTTTTTCATCCCTTGACTTTTAGTCTGTGCTTGTCTTTGGGTTTGAGGTGAGTTTCTTGTAAGCAGCATATAGATAGGTCTTGCTTTTTTATCCATTCTATTACTCTGTGTCTTTTGATTGGTGCATTCAGTCCATTTACATTTTGGGTGACTATTGAGAGATATGTACTTATTGCCATTGCAGGCTTTAGATTCGTGGTTACCAAAGGTTCAAAGTTAGCTTCTTTCGTATCTTACTGCCTAACTTAGCTCACTTATTGAGCTGTTATATACACTGTCTGGAGATTCTTTTCTTCTCTCCCTTCTTATTCCTCCTCCATTCTTCATATGTTGTGTGTTTTGTTCTGTGCTCTTTTTAGGAGTGCTCCCATCTAGAGCAGTCCCTGTAGGATGCCCTGTAGAGGCGGTTTGTGGGAAGCAAAATCCCTCAGCTTTTGCTTGTCTGGGAATTGTTTAATCCCGCCATCATATTTAAATGATAGTCGTGCTGGATACAGTATCCTTGGTTCAAGGCCCTTCTGTTTCATTGCATTAAGTATATCATGCCATTCTCTTCTGGCCTGTAGGGTTTCTGTTGAGAAGTCTGATGTTAGCCTGATGGGTTTTCCTTTATAGGTGACCTTTTTCTCTCTAGCTGCCTTTAAAACTCTTTCCTTGTCCTTGATCCTTGCCATTTTAATTACTATGTGTCGTGGTGTTGTCCTCCTTGGATCCTTTCTGTTGGGGGTTCTGTGTAATTCCATGGTCTGTTCGATTATTACCTCCCCCAGTTTGGGGAAATTTTCAGCAGTTATTTCTTCAAAGAGACTTTGTATCCCTTTTCCTCTTTCTTCTTCTTCTGGTACCCCTATAATACTAATATTATTCCTTTTGGCTTGGTCACATAGTTCTCTTAGTGTTGTTTCATTCCTGGAGATCCTTTTATCTCTATGTCAGCTTCTGTATGTTCCTGTTCTCTGATTTCTATTCCTTCAATGGCCTCTTGCATCTTATCCATTCTGCTTATAAATCTTTCCAGGGATTGTTTCACTTCTGTGATCTCCTTCCTGACATCTGTGATCTCCCTCTGGACTTTATCCCATTGCATTTTTCTCTGCATCTCATCCCATTGCTCTTGCATTTTTCTCTGCATCTCTGTCAGTATGTACATGATTTTTATTTTAAATTCTTTTTCAGGAGGACTGGTTAGGTCTGTCTCCTTCTCAGGTGTTGTCTCTGTGATCTTTGTCTGCCTGTAGTTTTGCTTTTTCATGGTGATAGAGATAGTTTGCAGAGCTGGTACAAGTGACCACTGGAAGAGCTTCCCTTCTTGTTGATTTGTGGCCTTCCTCTTCCTCTGGTGGCTTATGCTTGTCAGCTGTGCACAGGCAGGGCTTCTGCTACTTGCCTGTTTGCTATGGAGTTTATCTCCGCTGTTGCTGTGGGTGTGGCCTGGCTGGGGCTGCTCCTCCAACGTGGTGGAGCCCTGTTAGAGGGGGAGCTGCTGGTAGGCTATTTATCTCCATAAGGGGCCTCTGTGCTCCCTGTTGCCCAGGCGGTTAGAGTGCCCAGAGATCCCCAGATTCCCTGCCTCTGGTCTAAGTGTCCTGCCCTGCCCCTTTAAGACTTCCAAAAAGCACTCTCCAAACCAAAACAACAACAGCAACAATGAGAGAGGGAACAGAAAAAAAAAAAAAAAAAGGAAAAAACACGCAATTTTTTTTTTTTCCTCAGGCGCCAGTCCCAGGCACCCGGTCACTGGTCCTGCTGCCCTGCCTCCCTAGCACCGGGGGTCCCTGTCCCTTCAAGGCTTCCAAAAAGTACCCGCCCACCGGTCCCGCAGGGAAAAACGGGCGATATTCTTTGTCTTCAGGCGCCGGTCCCAGCACCCGCTCACCAGTCCTTCTGCTCTGCCTCCGTAGCACTGGGGTCCCTGTCCCTTTAAGGCTTCCAAAAAGCACTCGCCAAAAAGAGAGAAAAAAAAGGGGGAAAAACGCGCGATTTCCTCCGTCCTCAGGCGCCAGTCTCAGGCACCCACCCACCGGTCCCACAGGGAAAATCCCGCGACATTCTTTGTCCTCAGGCGCCGGTCCCAGGCACCCGCTCACCGGTTCCTTGCCCTGCCTCCCTAGCAACGGGGTCCCTGTCCCTTTAAGGCTTCCAAAACGCACTCGCCAAAAAAAAAAACCACTCCGGTTTCTTTCCACCTGCCGGAGCCGGGAGGAGAGGTGCTCAGGTCCTGCCGGGCCAGGGCTTGTCTCTTACCCCTTTCGCGAGGCGCTGGGTTCTTGCAGGTGTGGGTGTGGTCTGGATGTTGTGCTGTGTCCTTTGGTCTCTATTTTAGGAAGAGTTTTCTTTGTTGTATTTTCATAGCTCTATGTGTTTTTGGGAGGAGATTTCCACTGCTCTACTCATGCCACCATCCTGGCTCTGCCTCCTTCTTTTTTAAGAATTGTATTTACCAAAAACCCCATATCTAATTTCTAGGCCTTCATTGTATTTCCATCTGAGATGTATAGTTTTGACATTGCCCATGCATTTAGTTGGTGTTTTCTGACACTACTACATATATATTTTTTTTATTTAACACAGCTGGCTTTATTTAAAATTCCCCATAGCAGACATACAGTGGCATGAAAAAGTGCTACAAAGGGTTAATAATGCTAGGTTACATATGAATTCAGTAGAAAGGGAGACATAAACCTGGGATCTTCCTTATCCTGACAATATTTTACAGCTTTGGGGGGAAAGCACACAAGAGTATTTGATAAAATGTTAACTCATTACAGGATTTAATAGAAACAATTCCCAGTAATGCTCCTCTTTCTTTCTTACCTAAATTTCAATGCTGACTTTAAAAGGCCAGTCTCAGATAAGACAAGAGGGAAGTTGCGAAAACAAAATAATCTTGGAATGGACAGAAATTTGAGAAATCATTTATCTCAATGGGCAAAGATTTGGAGCCACAAAAAACTTCCACCAGTACAAGGCAGCATACATAATCTGACTCTCAATGCACGGTCTCCTAAACACACACAACTGCTTTCAAACTGTGGTGCCAGGGCTCCTGAATAAACCCAAGTAAGCCTGCAGGATGGTGGGTACTACCACATATTTTAAGCTCCCCCTCACCCTTCTTTCATTAGTGATGAGAAGATTACAGCCTATAGTCACAGTCATCATAAAAAAGGAAATTGGCTGGTTCTTGTCTTATTTATTCACCATCTCAGACTTCCTAAATTTCCCAAATTACTTTTTCGGTTGTGTGCCCACTGGGGTGGTTACATTATGTTGATGTGGGAGTTCACTTCCTACTCACTGGCCTTCTACCTGGAGTGCCATTGCTTTCTTTATACTATACCTCTTAGAGCAGTCCAGCTAAGAGTTGGAGTAATAGACTGTGGGCCTGACTTGCATTAAACTTAGATTCACTGCAGCTACATGGTCTCTGATGATAAAATGGCAGCCCAGTATCCTAAGGGTTGGGGAAGCACAGCAGAAAGCAGCGACATAAAGTAACTCTGCAGTATATTGTTCTCAGGGCAAAAGGCTGTCAAATCTAACAGCACAACAAAAGAGTGAAGAGAAAGTGCTTTTCGCAAAATTCTTTGCCAAAATTCCCCTTTACCTGGAAAGGATGAAGAATTTTTATGAGGTTGAAAAAAAGGCGAGTCCCTATCGCTCCCTTCCCATGTCAGGCCTGCTGTTCCCCGGGGTGCGCAGGAGGGTGCTCATGCGCATCCAACCAATTACAGAAAAGAGGCATTTACCGGCCCTAGTGAGGCATGCTTGGAAAAAACATACGGCCTTCCTTTCCCCCAAGTATAAAATGATAGTTTGGTAGAGGGGAATTTGTTCATTTTGACAGGACAGTAGTAGCAGTGTTCTAATTTCCATTGTATTCTTGCTTGAAATCACCCTCCTTTAATAATAAAAGCCTTCCTGGTACAATGAGTACCATATAAAAATAGACACTAGAAAGACTGTAGATTTCAGATTGTGGGAGATCTGGGATTTAAATTCAAATTCAGGTTATTCAGGTTATTAGAAAAAGACCAATAACAGGTTTCACTTGAAATGGTCTTTTCCCCCCTGCACAGTGATTCCCAGAATTTACCGACATCAGAATCTACTGGAGGGCTGAGCCCCACCCTCCATAGTTTCTGTTTGGTGGGACTGGGACGGGGCCTGAGAATTTGCATCCTAACAAATTTGCAGGTGGTGCCTGATGGTGCTGGTTTGGGAGCCACCCTTTGAGAGCCACAGGTAGAGCAGGGTTAGTTAAAGTGTCTAAAACCCTGCCCTGACTCACATCAAATCTGGTACAAAGCAAAAAGTTGGGTTTTTGGCCAGGTGCTTGTGAGTAGATCTTAACAAGTAAACTGGTATGTATTGGTCAGGATGCTGGATTTGGTTCCACTTGTGCAAGACAATGTCAGAGGAATGATTCTTTTATATACCTTGGGGAAGAGAGATGAAGGAGAAGTGTACAGGGGTTTTGAGGGTGGTAAAGAATACAAACTGGCACAAAAGCTTCACATAGATCTTGTGCAATAGAATATTTTTCTTGTCCTAGTCTTCCCTTCATAATTCTGAATTATTTGAATCTACAAATAGTTTATTTGTAAGGAGGCTTGGATTTGAGGGTATATTCTATGCTGCTCATAGGGTAAGCCTTGTAGTCTCTTGCTCTTAAATGCCTCTTCAATAAGCAGAAAACTGTTCTGCACCAGATTTCAAGAATTTCGAGATTTTTACCTCTGGCTCAATGTAAGGTGGGCAGCAAACATGTCAGAATCCAGTCTAATACAAATGCAAACCATAATAATATCATAGGAGGATAGAGGCTGAAGGGGACTTCAAGGTCATCTCTTGCAATGTGCTCCTTCTTCAGATGAGCAGACCAGCTGACGTGTTGGAAGGAGGTGATGGTGGCAAACTGCGCAGGGTAATGTGGCTGCTGGAGATGTGTCTGGGTGGGGCTGGGCTTCAGGATAAAGGTCCAGCATGTCCTGTTGCCCTGCTTCTGTTGGTGCCACACTGGACGTGTGGCCATGCCCGTGACTTGGCACATGGAGGCAAGGGATTCAGGCTCTGTGAAGAGGAGGACATCATTAGATCTGGCAGCTAGACCCTGAGACCATCATCCCTCGGATTCCACTGAGTCTGTCGTCTCATTGGGAGGCCAGCCAACTTGCTGTCTGCCACTGAGTGTGGGCGAGGAAGTGGGAGGAAAGAACTGGTTGATGAGAGAGTAGGAGGACAAAGAGAAACGTGGAGAAAATTTGTGAAAGGTGGTGAGGGAAAAGCGAGTGAGGAGCAAGAACCCCAGTTTCAAATACACAACTTAAAGGACACTGCCATTTATAGCAGACCAGGCCCTTTGCACTAGTCATCACTTACTCCCTGTCATCCTGCGCTGGCCCTGAGCCTGTTGGCCTCAGACGTAGGTCCTGCTTTGTGCCACAGGAGAGCCAGCTGGTAGGGTGTGTTTCCCAGGCTGCATTTTGATGGCGTGTCCTGTAGAAGGCATTGTTAGGATTGAAAGGTGAGGGGAAGGGAGAAGCCAGAGAATTCTTTTCTCCTGCTTCATCTCTGCCTTGGGCTTCTGGCAGCAGCTGCCAAGTGTGCCCTGGGTGCCCAGCTTCCTCGGTGGCCCTGGGCTTCCATCATTTCACCTCCTCTCTTTGTCTTCTGCCCCAGAGTCGGTAGTGGCTTCCTCCCTCACAGCTCCCCCTTCATCTGTGGAAAAAGTTCCCTGCATTAAGCTCTTTTTATTGAAAATATTCAAAAGTGGTTTCTGGTTTATTGGTTAGATCCTGACTGATACAGGTTAGAATTATTATCCTAGTGAACCGATGAGTAAACTGAAATTTGTATAGATTAAAAGACTTGTCCAAGGTAATCACAACTAGCAAATGATGAAAATGATATTCAGAATGTAAGACTGCAGAGCTCACACTCTTAACACAATACTTGGCATCTCAGATTGAGTTTGAAGAAATTAAGAAAAAGGAAGAAAAGAAATATTTTCATGTATGAAACAGGAGTAATAGTGTGAAAACTTTGCTTTGACCTCAAGGAATTAGGTGATTTCTGTGTTTGAGTAGGTGTGTGTGCCCTGTATTCTGCAATCCTAAACCTTGGTGAATTAATTCAACCCAGACACTGGTGCTAGTCTTTCATTATTCCTTGTTTTCTTGGTTGATCACAAGAGATTACTTATTTCCACTCGTCTAGCTGCAGTTTGTGAAAATGTGGTTTGAGCTTTGCTTTGGAACTCAGGTTACTATAGAAACCCTTGCCTGGAGTGGATGGATCACAAAGGTTTATTAATGAGAGTTTACTCGTTCTATGTCTGGGCTCAGTCTGTGTGAAAATCCAAGAAAGGCTCATTAGTTTTTGTGTTAGTCAGCGTTCTCCAAAGAAACTGAACCAATAGGATGTATACAGCTAAAGAAAGAGATTTATTTTAAGTAATCAGCTCATGTGATTATGACAAGTCAGCAAGCTGGATATTGGGTAGAGTGATGGTGTGGCTCCACCCTGAGCACTGGCAGGCTTGACAGTCACAGCAGATGTTTTATTTTGAGTCTAAAGGCAGGGAAAAATGATGCCCCATCTCAATGCAGTCAGTCAGGAGTTCCTCCTTCCTAGGGACAGGATCAGCCTTTCTGTTTATTCAGGCCTTCAGCTGATTAGATGAGGCCACCCATTTTAGGGAGGCCAACCTGCTTCAATCAGTCAGCTGGTTAAATGTTAATTTCATCCAAAAATATTCTCACAGACACACCCAGAATAATCCTTGACCAAATGTCTGGGCATCCCAGTGGCCAAACTGACACATCAAATTAACTCTCACAGTTTTCATTAATGAAGACTAACTTTTCAGCCTAATTGGTGATCGAAGCTGATCTCTCGCCAATCAGCCCTACATAATGCTGAACTTTAGGCAGCAGAGGAGAGTGTATCTGTGATTTGATTGCTGTCTGGCTCCTTCCGCAGAAATCTATCTTGAATTGATGGTTATCAGAGAATCACCTAACATTTCAAACAGGGAGGGCAGGGCCTCAAGAGAGTGGTCCTGGCAGCACCAGCATGTGTCACTTAGAGAATTTTTAGGAATGTGAATTCTTGGACCCCACCCCAGACCTACTGAATTAGAAACTCTGAAGGCAGGGCCCAGCAATCAGGGGTTTAACAACCCTTCCTGGTGATTCTCATACATGCTCAAATTTGAAAGCCAATGGTCTAGGCTACGGCTCAAACTGCAAGCCACGTAGCCTCTATGGGTCAGCAAATGTATTCTTGGGGACATGAGATTTTGTTAAGAGATTAAAAAATGAAATGTCTTGGAGGTGGAGCCAAGATGGTGGCATGAGTAGAGCAGCAGAAATCTCCTCCCAAAACCACATATATCTATGAAAATATAACAAAGACAACTCTTCCTAAAATAGAGACCAGAGGACACAGGACAACATCCAGACCACATCCTCACCTGCGAAAACCCAGCGCCTCACGAAGGGGGTAAGATACAAGCCCCTCCCAGCGAGAGGAGAGGAGTCAGCAGGGAGGAATAAGGAGCCCAGGACTGCTGAATACACAGCCCCAGCCATCCAGACCAGAGTGCAGACACAGTGCATGCGTGGGGTCCTGGATACTAGGGAAACAGGGTGGCAGGACCGGTGAGTGGGTGCCTGAGGCCGATGCAGGAGAACAAAGAAACGGGAGTGGCCATTTTTTTTTTTTTTTGGCGAGTGCCTTTTGGAAGTCTTAAAGGGATAGGGACCCCAATACTAGGGAAACAGGGAAGCAAGACTGGTGAGGGGGTGCCTGAGACCGGTGCCTGAGGACAAAGAAAATCGTGCTTTTTTCTTTTTTTAAAAAAATCATTTATTTAATTTTTTTTGTTGTTGCTGCTGTTGTTTTGGTTTGGAGAGTGCTTTTTGGAAGTCTTAAAGGGGCAGGGCAGGATACTTAGTCCAGAGGCAGGGAATCTGGGGATCTCTGGGCACTCTAACCCCCTGGGCAACAG
Source organism: Manis javanica (assembly GCF_040802235.1). Lineage (NCBI taxonomy): Eukaryota > Metazoa > Chordata > Mammalia > Pholidota > Manidae > Manis > Manis javanica. The sequence goes on along the minus strand of NC_133167.1, from coordinate 61,927,866 downwards.
GGAGCACAGAGGCCCCTTACAGAGATAAACAGCCTCCCGGCTGCTCCCCCTCCAACGGTGCTCCACCATTTTGGAGCAGCTGCCCGAGCCAGGCCACGCCCACCGCGAAGTGGAATAAACTCCATAGCAGCCGGGCAGGAAGCAGAAGCCCTGTTTGCGCACAGCTGCCCAGCACAAGCCACTAGAGGTCGCTATTCTCCCAGGAGAGGAAGGCCACAAACCAACAAGAAGGAAAGCCCTTCCAGCTGTCACTCGTACCAGCTCTGCAAACTATCTCTATCACCATGAAAAGGCAAAACTACAGGCAGACAAAGATCACAGAGTCAACACCTGAGAAGGAGACAGACCTAACCAGTCCTCCTGAAAAAGAATTCAAAATAAAAATCATGAACATGCTGACAGAGATTCAGAGAAAAATGCAAGAGCAATGGGATGAGATGCAGAGAAAAATGCAAGAGCAATGGGATGAAGCCTGGAGGGAGATCACAGATGTCAGGAAGGAGATCACGAAAGTGAAACAAACCCTGGAAGGATTTATAAGCAGAATGGATAAGATGCAAGAGGCCATTGAAGGAATAGAAATCAGAGAACAGGAACATATAGAAGCTGACGTAGAGAGAGATAAAAGGATCTCCAGGAATGAAACAATACTAAGAGAATTATGTGAACAATCCAAAAGGAATAATATAATATCCATATTATACGGGTACCAGAAGAAGAAGAGTGAGGAAAATGGATAGAAAATGTCTTTGAAGAAATAATTGCTGAAAACTTCCCCAAACTGGGGAGGTAATAATCGAGCAGACCATGGAATTACACAGAACCCCCAACAGAAAGGATCCAAGGAGGACAACACCACGACACATAGTAATTAAAATGGCAAGGATCAAGGACAAGGAAAGAGTTTTAAAGGCAGCTAGAGAGAAAAAGGTCACCTATAAAGGAAAACCCATCAGGCTAACATCAGACTTCTCAACAGAAACCCTACAGGCCAGAAGAGAATGGCATGATATACTTAATGCAATGAAACAGAAGGGCCTTGAACCAAGGATACTGTATCCAGCACGACTATCATTTAAATATGATGGCGGGATTAAACAATTCCCAGACAAGCAAAAGCTGAGGGATTTTGCTTCCCACAAACCACCTCTACAGGGCATCCTACAGGGACTGCTCTAGATGGGAGCACTCCTAAAAAGAGCACAGAACAAAACACACAACATATGAAGAATGGAGGAGGAATAAGAAGGGAGAGAAGAAAAGAATCTCCAGACAGTGTATATAACAGCTCAATAAGTGAGCTAAGTTAGGCAGTAAGATACAAAAGAGGCTAACCTTGAACCTTTGGTAACCACGAATTTAAGGCCTGCAATGGCAAAAAGTACATAGCTCTCAATAGTCACCCTAAATGTAAATGGACTTAATGCACCAAACAAAAGACACAGAGTAATAGAATGGATAAAAAAGCAAGATCCATCTATATGCTGCTTACAAGAAACTCACCTCAAACCCAAAGACAAGCACAGACTAAAAGTCAAGGGATGGAAAAACATATTTCAGGCAAACAACAGTGAGAAGAAAGCAGGGGTTGCAGTACTAATATCAGACAAAATAGACTTCAAAACAAAGAAAGTAACAAGAGATAAAGAAGGACACTACATGATGAAGGGCTCAGTCCAACAAGAGGATATAACCATTCTAAATATATATGCACCCAATACAGGAGCACCAGCATATGTGAAACAAATACTAACAGAACTAAAGAGGGAAATAGACTGCAATGCATTCATTGTAGGAGACTTCAACATACCACTCACCCCAAAGGATTGATCCACCGGGCAGAAAATAAGTAAGGATACACAGGCACTGAACAACACACTAGAACAGATGGACCTTATAGACATCTATAGAACTCTACATCCAAAAGCAACAGGATATACAATCTTCTCAAATGCACATGGAACATTCTCCAGAATAGACCACATACTAGCTCACAAAAAGAGCCTCAGTAAATTCCAAAATATTGAAATTCTACCAACCAATTTTTCAGACCACAAAGGTATAAAAGTAGAAATAAATTCTGGAAAGAAAACAAAAAGGCTCACAAACACATGAAGGCTTAACAACATGCTACTAAATAATCAATGGATCAATGAACAAATCAAAATAGAGATCAAGGAATATATAGAAACAAATGACAACAACAACGCAAAGCCCCAACTTCTGTGGGACGCAGCGAAAGCAGTCTTAAGAGGAAAGTATGTAGTGATCCAGGCACACTTGAAGAAGGAAGAACAATCCCAAATGAATAGTCCAACATCACAATTATTGAAACTGGAAAAAGAAGAACAAATGAGGCCCAAAGTCAGCAGAAGGAGGGACATAATAAAGATCAGAGAAGAAATAAACAAAATTGAGAAGAATAAAACAATAGCAAAAATCAACGAAACCAAGAGCTGCTTCTTTGAGAAAATAAACAAAGTAGATAAGCCTCTAGCCAAACTTATTAAGAGAAAAAGAGAATCAACACAAATCAACATAATCAGAAATGAGAATGGAAAAATCACAACAGACTCCACAGAAATACAAAGAATTATTAAAGACTACTATGAAAACCTATATGCAAACAAGCTGAAAAACCTAGAAGAAATGGACAACTTCCTAGAAAAATACAACCTCCCAAGACTGACCAAGGAAGAAACACAAAAGTTAAACAAACCAATTATGCGCAAAGAAATTGAAACGGTAATCAAAAAACTACGCAAGAACAAAACCCCGGGGCCAGACGGATTTACCTTGGAATTTTATCAGACACACAGAGAAGACATAATACCCATTCTCCTTGAAGTGTTCCAAAAAATAGAAGAAGAGGGAATACTCCCAAACTCATTCTATGAAGCCAACATCACCATAATACCAAAACCAGGCAAAGACCCCACCAAAAAAGAAAATTACAGACCAATATTACAGACCAAAATTACAAACCAATGTAGATGCAAAAATACTCAATAAAATATTAGCAAACCGAATTGAACAGCATGTCAAAAGGATCATACACCATGACCAAGTGGGATTCATCCCAGGGATGCATGGATGGTACAACATTCAAAAATCTATCAACATCATCCACCACATCAACAAAAAGAAAGACAAAAACCAGATGATCATCTCTATAGATGCTGAAAAAGCATTTGACAAAGTTCAACATCCATTTATGATAAAAACTCTCAGCAAAATGGGAATAGAGGGCAAGTCCCTCAACATATTAAAGGCCATTTATGATAAATCCACAGCCAACATTATACTGAACAGTGAGAAGCTGAAAGCATTTCCTCTGAGATTGGGAACCAGACAGGGATGCCCACTCTCCCCAATGTTATTTAACATAGTACTGGAGGTCCTAGCCACGGCAATCAGACAAAACAAAGAAATACAAGGAATCCAGATTGGTAAAGAAGAAGTTAAACTGTCACTATTTGCAGATGATATGATACTGTACAAAAAAACCCCTAAAGACTGCACTCCAAAACTACTAGAACTGATATTGGAATACAGTAAAGTTGCAGGATACAAAATTAACACACAGAAATCTGTGGCTCTCCTATACACTAACAATGAACCAATAGAAAGAGAAATCAGAAAACAATTCCATTCACCATTGCATCAAAAAGAATAAAATACCTAGGAATAAACCTAACCAAAGAAGTGAAAGAACTATACCCTGAAAACTACAAGTCACCATTAAGAGAAATTAAAGGGGACACTAACAAATGGAAACTCATCCCATGCTCATGGCTAGGAAGAATTAATATAATCAAAATGTCCATCCTGCCCAAAGCAATATACAGATTTGATGCAATCCCTATCAAATTACCAGCAACGTTCTTCAATGAACTGGAACAAATAATTTAAAAATTCATATGGAAACACCAAAGACCCCGAATAGCCAAAGCAATTCTGAGAAAGAAGAATAAAGTAGGGGGGATCTAACTCTCCAACTTCAAGCTCTACTACAAAGCCATAGTGATCAAGACAATTTGGTACTGGCACAAGAACAGAGCCACAGACCAGTGGAACAGATTAGAGACTCCAGACATTAACCCAAACATATATGGTCAATTAATATTTGATAAAGGAGCCATGGACATGCAATGGCTAAATGACAGTCTCTTCAACAGATGGTGCTGGCAAAACTGGACAGCTACATGTAGGAGAATGAAACTGGACCATTGTCTAACGCCATACACAAAAGTAAATTCAAAGTGGATCAAAGATCTGAATGTAAGTCATGAAACCATAAAACTCTTAGGAAAAAAACATAGGCAAAAACCTTTTAGACATAAACATGAGTGACCTCTTCTTGAACATATCTCTCCGGGCAAGGAAAACAACAGCAAAAATGAAGAAGTGGGACTATATTTAGCTGAATAGCTTCTGTACAGCAAAATGTACCATCAATAGAACAAAAACTAACCCTACAGTATGGGAGAATATATTTGAAAATGACAGATCCGATAAAGGCTTGATGTCCAAAATATATAAAGAGCTCACATGCCTCAACAAACAAAAAACAAATAACCCAATTAAAAAATGGGCAGAGGAACGGAACAGACAGTTCTCTAAAAAAGAAATACAGATGGCCAACAGACACATGAAAAGATGCTCCACATCGCTAATTATCAGAGAAATGCAAATTAAAACCACAATGAGGTATCAGCTCACACCAGTAAGGATGACTGCATCCAAAAGACAAACAACAACAAATGTTGGCGAGGCTGTGGAGAAAGGGGAACCCTCCTACACTGCTGGTGGGAATGTAAATTAGTTCAACCATTGTGGAAAGCAGTTTGGAGGTTCATCAAAATGCTCAAAACAGACCTACCATTTGACCCAGGAATTCCACTCCTAGGAATTTACCCTAAGAATGCAGCAATCAAGTTTGAGAAAGACAGATGCACCCCTATGTTTATCGCAGCACTATTTACAATAGCCAAGAATTGGAAGCAACCTAAATGTCCATCGGTTGATGAATGGATAAAGAAAATGTGGTACATATACAGAATGGAATACTACTCAGCTATAAGAAGTGGAAAAATCCAACCATTTGCAGCAACATGGATGGAGCTGGAGAGTATTATGCTCAGTGAAATAAGCCATGCGGAGAAAGAGAAATACCAAATGATTTCACTCATCTGAGGAGTATAAGAACAAAGGAAAAACTGAAGGAACAAAACAGCAGCGGAATTACAGAACCCCAAAATGGACTAACAGGTACCAAAGGGAAAGGGACTGGGGAGGATGGGTGGGTAGGAAGGGACAAGGTGGGGGGAAGAAGAAAAGGGGTATTAAGATTAGCATGCATGGGGGGAAGGGAGAAAGGCAAGGGCTGTACAACCCAGAGAAGACAAGTAGTGATTCTACAACATTTTGCTATGCTGATGGACAGTGACTGTAAAGTGGATTATAGGGGGGACCTGGCATAGGGGAGATCCTAGTGAACATAATATTCTTCATGTAAGTTTAGATTAAAGATTAAGAAAAAGATAGAAAGAAAAGGGGATTACTCCTTGATAGGATAAAACTAAGTGTAAATCAATGATTAATGCATGTTTTAAATATCCTTAATTTTGATCACTTAAAGGGTGTCAGATGATCGGCTATGGAGGTACACTTTTCTGATAATATTCCTTTCTCTTAAAAAAAAAAGCAGTTCCTGTGTGGTGACCTCCAATGAGTTCTACACAATGGTATAAAGGGCATATCAAACTGTGGGCAAAGGGTCTGTTTGTGTTTATACAGAGGATCAAAGTCTAATTTGGCTACCCAGAAAATGAACTAAGATACGATATGAAGAAGAACTTCCAACATCAGCACTCTCTGAAAGAGTCATACCAGAAGATGATCATCAAAAGACTTCAGCAAAAATCCAGGTGATGCTGCAGTTGTAACTGCATCCATCCCACCGGTTCCTGGACTTGCCATTGGAATGAAGAAGGAGATACCTAAGCTGGCCTGTGCTTTCAGTAAAAGAACAAATTTGACTGGATTTATACTGTTGGAACTCAACCAAGAATTAGGAGAAGTGCAAGTTGTAGCGCTCCAAAATCTTACGACTACAGACTATCTACAGTTAAAGGAACATATGGGATGTGAACAGTTCCCAGGAATGGGTTGTTTTAATTTTTCTGATTTCTCTCAGACTGTTCAAGTACAGTTGGACAATATCCATCATATCATAGACAAATTTTCACAAATGCCTAGGGTGCCTAACTGGTTTTCTTGCCTTCACTGGAGATGGCTGGTAATTATAGATCTGCTTTGGTTATATAACTGTATTCCTATTATGTTAATGTGTGTGTGCAATTTAGTTAGTAGTTTAAAACCTATACATGCTTAAGTTACTCTACAAGAAGATATGTCAAAGAAATAATCAATCCTTCCATGTTTTCTTCCATCTGCTACCTCTATAGCTTTTCTTCTTCCTTCCTAATTACAACCCTTAGATAGAATTCGTGCCTCATATCGAATTTACCGAGTGTCATAATTCCTCCAAGTGGTAAAGATACCTCAAGACTAATGCTGGGCATAGAAGCCACAGGGCATAAATCTGCAAAGAAGTAAAAAGCTAACCTTTTCAAACAATATGGCTTCTCTCTCACTTACCAACTTTACATTTCCCTGTATGGCCCCGGAAGAATACTGGTTAGCCAGAGACGGGTAAGATTCCTCAAGGGAGGAACAACCTAAGACAGGCACAGTCTCAGGGGGGCCATCAGGTGAGAAATTGGGGATCAACAGTGGTGATGCTTAGAACCTCACCACCCCTGTTTTGAGAGAAATCTTCTGCATCCGTGGATGTTTTAATGCCCTTGTCTAGCTTGGATTAACACATAGTCTACAGGCACACACCTGATCATCTACAATTGCTCTCTTACAACTGTTTTCTACCTTTATCTTGCATCTACCTACCACTTCAGCATTTTATTAAAAATAAAAATAATAATAATAAAGGGAGAAATGTGAGATCCACATATAAATCAAGTATAAAAATCAAATGAATATTCATATTTGACCTGATTGTTTATAGTTCATAATGCGTGATCAAAACCGAAAGTTTCTGTGATGAATGCCCTTGTACTGTTCACCATGTAAGAACTTATTCACTATGTAAGAATTTGCTCACCATGTAAGAACTTGTTCGTTATGCTTCAGAAGATTGGAGGCTGACAAGAATTAGGCTTGAGATGGATTAATGATTGTGCATTGTGCATGGACTCCCCTATACAGAATTTTATTGTTGTTAACAACCATTTGATCAATAAATATGAGAGATGCCCTCTCAAAAAAAATAAAATAAAATAAAATAAAAAGAAAAAAGAAAAAAAAGAAAACAAACAACAACAAAAAATGAAATGTCTTATTTTGACCCAAATCCAAAAAAAGCTAATGTAAATATATCCTAAGTTGCCTATATGATCAGTTTGTAAACAAATATTGTTATTATTTCTTTGTCCCTAATTTGTGTCTGTATTAGTTTTTTTGTTGTTTTTAGTATAGAGTGTAATTCCTTTGCCACAGGTTAATGAGATGCGTTTGTACTAAGCAAAGACTGGGTGAATTGTTGTAGAAATTTGAACCTAGAAAAGTGATGAGGAATTGAACTGTCACATGGTATGATACTCAATGCATGTCAAACCCAAGGTATCTGTGCTTTAGCAGTTAATGCTTATTCAAGTGTGATTCAGTTTCAGCAAATGGCATCATTTCCCACATTGATTTAATCTTGATAACTTGAATTTGATTGGTTTTGTAATTTTGTTTGTATTTAATTTGTAAGGTTGTTTTTGCTTTATAGTTGTTTGTATATATAAGCCCAAAGACCTTAAATTGAAATTTATACTTGTATATATATAAGAAACATAATAATGAAAATAATTTATATTAATTTTGGGGTCTTTTAAATTTGTGATCCTTTTTTACTTTTAAAAGGAATTTGTATTTTTGTATCAGAAAGGATAGGTGAACTTACACAGCAATAAAACATATCTGTTATTGAACTCAAAAGAAGTTGAGGGGTTTTGCTAATTGAGGTCACTTAGGGGCCTAAGCTGATTGAAGCTTTGTTTTGACCTTAGCATTCTTTAAAAAAAATTTTTTTATTGACACAAAATTCATACATCCTCACAATACACCATTTAAAGAGTACAATTCAGTGGTTGTAGTGTATTCATATAGTTGTATTTCAGCCCCGGGCAAGTTCACTCTTGATTCGGTGAGACCAAAAAATGACAATAGAATGTTCTGTGGATGAAAGGGTTATACCCAACTTTATTCCCACAGCGGCAGGTCAGTCACTAGAATCCCCTGCAGTCAGAGCGAATCTGAAGGCAGCAAGCCCGTCTCTGTCTCTGGGTCTCTCTGTCCCTGCAGCCATCTCAGTCTCTGTCTCTATCCTTGGTGCTGCCACCACTCCAGCCTCTGCTCTCCCACAGCTACACATCCCAGAGCATGGGGTGGAGCTCTTTATATAGAGTCAATAACAACGTGTTGCCCACATGTGGGCAGTGAGCAAGCCGTCCAGGTCAGGTGAGAATCCTGGCCATAGGAACTTCCATTTTCTCTACAGTAACCATCACTACTACCTAATTTCAGAACATTTTTATGACCCCCCACAAGAAATGCTGTACCCATTAGCAGTTATTTCCCCTTTTCCCCATGTACCTGGCAACCACTAACCTACTTTCTGTCCCTTTGCATTTACCTATTTTGGACATTTCATACAAATGGAATCATGCAAATGTGGGCTTCACTCAGCATGTTTTCAAAGTGCATCCATCCATCTTGTAGTATGTATCAGAACTGCATTCCTTTTCATGATGAATAGCATTCTATTGTTTGGATATATCACATTTTGTTTAGCCATTTATCAATTGATGGACAGTTGGTTTGTTTCCACCTTTTGGCTATTGTGAATAATGATGCTATGAACAATCATGTATAAGTTTTGTGTGAACTTAAGATTTTAATTCTATTTGGTATATACATAGAGTAAAATTGCTGGGTCATAAGGTAACTCTATGTTTAACTTCTTGAGGAACTGACAAACTGCTACAGTGTCAGCACCATTTTACATTCCTACCAGTAGTGCACAAAGCTTCCAATTTCCCCCACATCCTCCTTGTTATTGTCTATCTTTCTGATTATAGCCATCCTAGTGGGTATGAAGTGGTTCTCCTTTGGAAAATGTCTGTTCAAATCCTCTTATTTTTCAATTGGGTTGCCTTATTTATTCTCGAGCTGTAAGATTTCTTTATATAGTCTGGATATTAGAACCTTATCAGATATATGATTTACAGACATTTCTTCCCATTTTTTTGGTTGTCTTATCACTTTCTTGTTAGTGTTCTTTGATGCATAAAAGTTGTAAATTTTTGTGAGGTCCAATTCATCTATTTTTTTTTCTTTGGTTACTTGTACTTTAGGCATCATATCTAAGAATCTGTTGTGAGCACCTTTAATGACCACAGCAGTGACAAATTCTACCCAGTATTTAAAACTTTCACCTGGAAGTTCCACCTATTACTAATAGTCACATTTCACTGGCCACAGAATGTCACATGGTTTCACCCAACTTAAGAGGACAGAGAAGTGCCATTTTACTATGTGTTTGAAAATGGGGAAAATAAGAAATATTTGGTAAATAGCACTAATGATCACTACAATTTAACTTACACTTGAGAAACACCAAACTTGGGGTCACTAAAAGACAACATAATGTGGTGTATATTAGAACCAAAAGATCTGTCTTCACTGCCTTTTCTCAAGACTCTCTATGAGACATGGTCAAATGAAAAAGCTTTACATCTTTAGCAAGTTTGGGCCAAATTGTATTGTTTGTTATGTTACTTGGTGGCTTTTGCATAAGGAAATGCATGGTTATTCTTAAAATTTAGTAACAGGAAGACTTTTATTTCTAGACAAACTTATGTGCTTCCCATTTATTTTGCAATGGGAAATATGCTTCTATTTTTACTTTTGTTGCTAGGAATCTCAGAGCTGAAATTAGTGACCATCTCATCTCCTCCCAGAATAGCTAACACTCTGTTTTTCAAATGCTAAGATTTTTTCCCCCCATAAATGTTTATTTTAGCTGTCTTATGTCATGTTTTTTTCTTAACTACCTCATTTTTTGCCAGGCAATTAGGAGATAAATTGTAAATAAATTGAATATATTATTATAATTTTCAAATACAGCTCTTAGGGAAATGTTATGCTAAATTTTCAAATTTTGCAGATCTTTCTGCCATGTTCATGCATCAAAACTGTGAACCTAAGGTGCAACATGACTAAGGGGTTGAAAAAATGGGTGAAGCCAGGGTTTGCTTGGAGTAGATAGTTTGGTAATTACACAATGCTCTCAATTTACACTTTTGTGGGAAGGTGGCATAGTAATTATATCACAAGCCTAAAAAATGTGCATACTATTAGACTGAAAATTGAACTTCTAGGTATTTATACTAAGAAAATAATTTGGGAAGTGTGCAAAGATTAATAGCTAATGCTTTTTAAGCTTGTGGTTAGTGCTTTATATATATTATCTCATTTTAAAGATAGGCACCAGTGTTAACCCCAGTTAATAGACCAAGAACCTGAGGCTTAGAGAGGTTAAATGACTTGCCTGGGATTACTTAGAGCTAATAAGGGCAGTGTTTGGGACTCAAACCAAAGTAGTCCAACTCAAGAGTCCGGAATTCTAATTATTATTCCTAGGCAGACATGGAATTTAGAAATAATAAAAATGTTCAACAATAGGGATTTGTTAAATGAATTAGGTCATACATTGGATTATCATGCCACCACTTAGAGTGTCGCAAAATTGATTTATTGATATGGGAGGTCATTCGCCATATATTGAGTGAAAAAGGCAGAAAATAAAATAGCATGCCAGGTAAGACTTAAACGTGTGTGTGTGTTAGTGTGTGTGTGTGTGTGTCTGTGTGTGGGGGCAGGGTTAACACATTGAAAAGTCCTAGAGCAATGATTTCCAACCTTCCCTGAGTCTTAAAATTCCCGGGAGAACCTTCAAAAAATATGATGCCAACCTAGTGAAATCTGAATCTTTGGGGGTATATCCCAGGCTTCACTATTTTTAAAAAGTTTCCCAGATTATTCTGATATCCTGCCAAGATTCAGGATCAAAGGTAGAGTTAGAAGTCCATTAGGTATTAGGAGTGGTTGTCTCAGAGTAGAGTGGGGATATGCTCTTTTCGTTTTTGTAATTAGAAAAAAATTTAATTTGATTCAGAGCCTAGGAAATAAAATACCTTGTTCATTTTATTTTCAACTCACTTGTATAAACCTTTTAAATAACTTTTTTTCTTGAGCATGTAAATATATTTACAGCAAGAGATACCTACCTGTCTGTATGGGTTGTGTTCTTTCATGGTACCTGCCATGGAAGGAAGGGGCAGGGCCGAGTAGACTCCTTCAAGCAACTGAACTGTGGTATAGATGCCTGGGGGACCAAGCCCATTATAACAATCCTGGTTCTCTAGACAGCCTGGGGAGGTAAAACCTTGGCCTGCTTAGGTCCCCCAAGAGCCATCAATTTTCACAGATTGCCTCTCACAGGTAGGCACAGACACATGTGTACACACACACACACATGTACACACAGTGTATCTTTTGCTATAAATGTATTTATATGCTCAAGAATAAAAGTTATTTGAAAGGTTTATATAAGTAAGATGAAAATAAAATGAACAAGGTATTTTATTTCCTAAGCTCTGAATCAAATTAAATTTTTTTCTAATTACAAAAACGAAAAGAGCATATCCCCACTCTACTCCAAGTCAACCACTGGTTTGAGCCCTGAAAGTCTCAAATCCCAGGAAACTCCTCAGTCTTGAGCAAATAGGACGGAGGGTCCCCTGTTCTCGCTCTGCTGGACACCGTCATCCCTAGTCTCACACTCCGTCTCTGAGCCACAGCCCTGCCCCCTTCCAGGCGGCAGCTCCTCATAACCCCCTGACCCAACACGGGCAGTGGTGGAGCAAACCTCAGCAGTGTTTGTGCCAGAACTGGAGTGCAAATGAAAAAAATATATTTCGTTTTTCATCTGCCTTTTGCTTGGAAGAAGGATGTCTCTAAGGCCAACACACCAGGACTTACTCTCTTTGATTCGTTCTCAGCCTTGAACATGCTCAATTTTCTAATCTATAATAGGAAACCTATGGCATTCCTCCTGAGTAGTACATTTCTTGAATATTCCTAAATCATAATACATTTCTAGGGTATGTTAGAAGCCTGTCAGTCAGTCCCTCATTGTGACTTAATTTAGGTCGAATTTTGTAAAAAGCTGGCCTTGATTCTGCTTAGATGACTTTAGAAATGGAATCCATCAAAACAATCTCCCTCTTTTAAATTGTTGTTTAATCTTGTCGTATTCTGCTAAACCTTGAAACCTGTTTCATATTGCACATCACTCTTTTTATATGTTTGACTAGTATAACAAACCCTCCTTATTTGAAATCCACACAGTACATCAAACTTGATTGGTTTCTTATAATATCTGTAGTGACACCATTTCATACATATTATTCTTTTTTCTTAAACTTGGTGCATCAAAATTTCCTCACTCATTTGCTCAAATGTCATTTTACCCATCAAATCCCACTGAATAGTGGCACACAGCTGGCCCAAACCAATTAAACCTAAAGTGTCTTTGACATATTACAAAGGGTGAGATATTACAAAATGGAGGTATTACAGAGCTCCATTCCCGAGTTGCAATAAGGTCTAGTTCATTAGCTAGAACTGAAGATTTGAAGCCAAGTTTGTGTTAGGGATGGTAGGGTTGAATGTTTTCTTTATAAAAATGGAGACTGGACATCATTATAGACCAGAAGTAGGTAAACCATTTACCATTCTTCCATTGTAGTGCTCACTTAGGAAAAACTGATTTCGTTAGGCAAAATTTCCCTTAGACCCCTTTCCCAATTCAGACAACCTTGAGATATTACAAAATTGTTTCTTTTACAAGAGACCAAATAGCTAGTTTTTCTCTAAAAATTGTAACATTTCCTCCAAAATGTGAATGGAAGATACTCCCCCAGCGTCGATTTACTTAGCAGGCATATTGGTGAGTGTGGGACCAATGACTTTTCTCTTTCTGTAAACACCTATCTGGTTACAGACAAATAGGAAGAAAATAAGATAAATAGAACTTGCTTTCCATCCATAATGTCATGGTGGGGCCATGCCCACCTCTTCAGTTGTGAAGACACACTTTCCTTCCAGACAGGTCTGGGGAGTAGAGGGGCCAGTATCCGGGGCCTCTCTTTCAGGAACCTTTGGACCATTGACTACCTTGCACATCTCCCTCCTGTGCCATCAAGAAACACTTCTGTTACATTTCCATTTCTTTTTGGTGAAATGCCATTGTTTTAATATCAATAATTCAGCAAATGTTAGCTCCCTTCCTTAGTAAAGGATGCTTTTGTTCCTTTAATTTCTAAAATTATTTCCCAAAGTTCCCCCCTCACCCCTATAGCAGGGATAGCTGTGTTTAGAAGAAATACTGGGCACTTTCTAAATGTGCGAGATATACTTCACTTCTTTAGTCCTCACTGCAGAGGACTAGTCTTCCAATTCTTGAGACTGAGGCTACCTAACTGCTGTCTTCCTACTCACCTCAAAATCTCTGGGTTTTTACCCATCTTCTCCTCCCTCCCCATATCACAGAAGCAGAAATGTCCATAGTTTCCACTGCTTCTTACATCCCATCTCCTCCTGGCTTTTCTGGGACATCGCATTGTCCCCTTTCTCTTGTATCTTTAATCCTGTGTCTTCATTATTTTCTACTGAATTCTTCGCAACCTATGGACATGTTCCAGCTTCCTCCTTTTAAAAGAAGTAACCTAGCCTAGTTTCACTGCGCTTTCAAGCTACTCTCTTTCCCTTCATTGCAGAACCCCTCCCTGCCTTACTTCAAAAATCCAAACCTTCCCATCCTTCAAGATCCTGCTCAAATGCTTGATGACCTCCAGGTAGGAAGGACCTTGCTTCCTGCCCTCTGCTCCCCAAATCTCTCTCCTAACACAGGAGAGACCTTATTGTCAGAATAACTTCCCCCTCTCCCCAGTCCCCACGACAGGGTGCTAAACCAGAGAAGTGAAACTCCAATCGAGTTTTCCCTTAGTGTAGCCACCACTGAGGACAGTAGTCAGACTGATCCCTGCATTGGTTGACTTGTTAAAGTTAAGTATCTTCCAAGGACAGACAGAAATTGAGGATGAGGGTGGTGAATAATTAGCCTGAAATCACATTCAGAAAATAAATACTGCCACCTTTAGCAAGGAGCCTAGTCCTGTTTAGGGGAGTTACTGGGTTTCCATTACTATGTGGCTTAGCACTTAGTTTCCATCTGTTTAGTTTTTATCTTCAGCCTGGTTGGGGGAGTCTATAAGTTTGCAAGAGCAGCTACATGTCTGTACTAGACCTTTTATTACTCAAAGAAGGGCCCTGGCATTCCATCAAATTTAAGGTTCTTTCTGTTCCATTTCGTTTAATGTTTCTCAGTGAGGGTCCTATGGGTAATATGTCCAGGGCAGTTCTTTGTTGACTGCTATGTAATGTTAAGATCCTTGCTTCCTCTCATGTCCCAATGACCCTGGGGGTAGGGGACCACTGTCAACAATGGCTGAGAAAACACTATTTTTACATAAATGCATACATTTTATGGCAGGCAGAATTCCAAGATGACTCTCAGTGACCTAAATACTCCTCTAGTTTCCTCTCCTTGATGAGGGCAGAACCTGTAAACCCACTGAGATACCATGATTATATTATGTGATATGACAAAAGGGAGATTACCCTCGTGGACTTGACCTAATCAGGTGGGCCCTTTAAAAGCAGAGAGTTTTCTCTGGCTGGTTTTAGAGAGGAAGTCAGACATTTGAACTAAAGGAGGATTCTCTAAACCCTTGCTGACTTGAAGGGGAACGCCATGGGGCAAGGAATAGAGGTGGCCTCAAGGGGCTGAGAGCAGCCTGGCTGACTGTCATGGAGGAAATGGGAGTCTCGCTTTTAAAACAGCAAGGAAGCTGTTCTGCCAACAACTTGAATGAGCTTGGAAGAGGACCCCAAGCTCCAGATAACCCACAGCTGGACCCCAGCTCTGGCTGACACCTTGATTTCAGCCTGGTGAGATGTAGGCAGAGAACCCTGACACTCTGTGCCTGTGCTTCTCACCTACAGAACTGTGAAAGAATCATTTTGTGGAGTTCATTACACAGCAATAGAAAGCTAATACCCATGTATTTGTCTTTAAAAAGTATCTAGATTTCCCTAATAAAATACAATATTCTCAATTATAGGAATGGTACCTGCTTCCTCTTGGTGCTACCACCATGCTTAGGGGGATCCCTCATTGTGGCAGAACTTAATTAATGCCTGTCTAGTGGATGAATGATGTTGTCAGGTTCAGCTTAAAGGTGGAGGGGAGGGAGAGAGAAATAAGTGTTCTTTATAAAGATATCTGAAGTCAACAGAACAACATTGATTTAGTATTTACTTCATTTAAAGCACAAACCTAATGCTGTTATGTAATGATTTCTTTCAGTGGCTGAAATAAGTCAGTCAAACTTGATTTTTCCTTAGTTTCCTTGCTTGGCAAAGATTTAACAAGAAAGAGCCATGTCAGCATACAATTTTATTAGTGTTATCCTATCAACAACCTGTAGCATGTGTATAAGCTATCAGCCTTTTGGAAATGGCAAGGTAATAACTTAGATTTTATAGTTATTTTTCCTAATTCCCAGCATAGTTTCAGGTCCCTGTGGCAGGACAGAAAGCCAGTGGTGTCTGAGGCCATGGCTAAGCACAGGGTTGGCCATCCTAGTGTTCTTTGTCTGTGGGCATGGTGTGAAGTGACAGTGAAGGTGTGACTCTGGTCAGAGTGCTTGGATTCAAGTTGCGGCCCCACCCCTTATTGGTGCATACCTCCATCTCCCTGCTTGGCCAAGAGGATGATAATAATATCTTGTGGGGTGGCTGAGGAATAAACAAAATAATGTATGCAAAGTGCTAATGCCTGGTGTTGGGTAGCTCTCAAATATTAGCTAGTATTGTTACTACTAAATGTGAAAGATTGATTCCTGTAAGTTTGAAGAAATGTTTGTATCTTCCCTTCTGTAGTTTATATTGTGAAACCAATAGTTTTCCAAATACAAAATGACATACTATTAATTATGCTTTTTTTGAATAAAACATCTTCCTGGATAGTCTCATTATGCTTCTCTTGGGGGGCAAATTCCTTTGCTGAGAAATCTCAGTTTCTGTCCTGGACACAGACAAGAGTAAATGCAACTGCCCCAGGGTTAAGTTAAGGTCACAGGTAACCCTGGTCTTTCCCTAGGCTTGGGGCTCAGACTGTTTGAACCAAACTGTTAGGAAAGCTGGAGGAGACTTCCTTTTACAGATGCAGGTAGCCTGAGTGGTTTCGGCTTGTCCAGAGGAAGCTAGGTTCAGGCTGTCGGTCCTAAGTTCTTGCAAAATCAGGTGTCGCCTTTTGTGGATGAATGGCACCGATGACTGAGAGTTGAGTGGTAGGAGAAGCCATACAGAATTTTCATTTCAGAAACCAGGGCAGAGCTGCTTTCCTGGTAGGTTTGGCCCTAGATTTCTCAGGCGAAATGAAAAGGCTTTCCATAGAAGGTGATGTGGAAACACAGAGCTGTTCTCTGTAGGGCTGGGAAGAAGGGAAAGAATTACAGTGAAGAAGAATTGCCAGTGAAACACACTTGCTGTCTTTCAGAATCTTGCTTTGAAATGGTATCTAGGTTTCAGCAACATGTTTGCACTTGAAAAACGAAATCTTTGGGCAGAGCTGGTGCTCACGAGTGTGAACTTGCTCTGGCATCCAGTGTAATTTTTTTTGGCTATGTAACCACCATTCTTCCCATCTGCTCCCTCAAGCAAATCTTTGTGAAAGAGGAGTTCCAGCTGGGGAGATCTTAGCTGCTTTGTTAAAAACATGCTGCTGGGTGAGAGGGAAGGGGTTTCCCTGACTCCAGCAGAGGAGAACGTGACACAGACACTACCCAAGAACAGGAACCAAGGAGAGAGGAGCTGTATATTTGTGACCACGAGATCTCTTTAATACTGATTCATTTACTTTTCCTGGGATACTTAGGGATCAGAAGTGCTTAGCTCAGGTCCCTCCTGGTGGGAAGATACTCTCACCAAGCCCCAATGGAGGACTCCTCTTGTAGGTGCTGTAGGGATTCTCTGGGTCTTAATTCAGGGCCTAGATGGCTGGTTACATCCCAATCACCATCTATGTTATAATTCCTGACTTTCATCAGCACTTCTTTTTGAAGAGTAGTGCTGTACTGGGAGCCCATGCAAGGGTTGTCAGGTAAAATACAGGTCCCTGGGATTTGAATTTCAGATAAACAGCAAATAATTTTTTAGAATAAGTATTCACAACTATTGTATGGGATGTACATTAAAAAGATTCTTGTTTATCTGAGACTTGAATTTAACTGGGGTCTTATTTTGTTCTTTTGTGTTTTGTTTTTGCTAACTCTGGCAACCCTAGTTCACAGGGCCTGGCGACCTGAGCTGAAGTGAGGCAGCAAATGCCAGAGGGACAGTAGGGTTCATTTCCTGGTGGGTTTTCATGGTAGCTCGTGATGACAAAGTAACACCAGGGACTTGTGTCCTCAAGAGGGCTGGTAAGCAGCAGAAAGCTGTTTGGAACCAGGAAGGAGCTCGTCACCTGACTAAGAGAACCAACCCTGTGTTCCCTCCTCCTCAGACTGGCCTTTACTTCTCAGAGGACCAACTCCACCAGCCTCGACCAGTTGTCTGATGGCCTGGCATCAAGTCATAATGGTGCAGGGAGCTGCTTAGCCTACATTTCTGACCTGGGAAATGACTCCCATGCCTAGGCATAGCACCAGAATGTCTTGCTGTTTTGAGGGCTGATCATAGTGAATTCAGAAATCCAGTGTGAAGATGATGTCATTGGCAGCTGTGGCAGGCTGTGTGGCAGTGAGGGACACTTTACGGCCTGGCAGACATGGGTCTAAGACCTGGGGCTGTCGCTCGCTAACTAATGGCTCTCAGGACTGGGGTCAGTTTCCTCACCTTTCAAAAGAGGTTGATGGTGAGTGACATTTCCCTTGCAAGGCTGTGGTGAGGGTGAGGTGAGATGGTACATCAAGGCCTTTAGATAGTGTGTGTTCCTTGTAAGTGCTCAGGGAGTGACAGTGTTTATCGCCACACCCACATGGTCGTCCGAGCCATTCGGCACTGCCCATGTTTGTCAGAACCATCCTCCCCCTTAACTCTCGCTTGTGCCATGGAAATGGGATGTATTAACGTGCCTCCTTTTGACAGAAGAAAGTTGGCTGGCTGGCTTCCAAGGCTTCTTCTAGAAAGGCTCTGGGGTTTCTAGGCACCATAATCAATGGCTGCACATGGCTGATCAGCTGCAGCTCCAAGGTGCGGGTAGGGTTTTGGAGCGTCTCGTGATTTCATGAGCTCCTGTTTCAAACTTTTCCACATCAACATCAAATCTAAGTAAACACACTGTGTTTGCTCCACAAAGCCAGCTTCAGACATGTCTGTTCCCCCAGTCAGACTGCAGCCCAGGGTCCTGTGTGAGACCTCCAGAGCCGCTTCCAGGACGGACCTGGGAGGCAAGCAGGAGACCAAGTGCACCGAGTGGCCCCACCCTGTGGAGCTGCTTAGAGCGCCGGCTCTGTGAGAGGGCAAGTGAGACAAATGAGACCTTCTGAAATTTCAGCATTTGGGAGACAGATTCTCTATGAATATCACGTAGCTGGCTATGTGCCTAGTGGAATGTGCTAATGTATATAATGCAATAGAGAAAACATGGGTAGGTTAAAGGGTAGCTTTAAAGGGATTGGTAGGCTTTTAGAAAGGACATTAAGGGAAAGTTCCAGTGACATTTTAATGCAACTGATTACACATAAGGAAAGGGGAGGCTTATTCTGTGGGCTGGAGCATAGATCATGGGCCACAGAGGCTGGGACTGCCAGAGAATTTGGGCTCTGGGAGAGGACTGGGCCAACGCAGTGCCCTCCACCTCATCTGGCTTGTTCTCCTTAGCCTGGCAGCTGGGGCTGGCCTTGCTGCTTGGTTTGCTGCTACCCTGGAGAGTCAGCTGGCTGGTGGGTTGGCTGACAGGGGTGGTGTGTGCTGAATTCCCTTCCAAGGAA
This sequence comes from Manis javanica, assembly GCF_040802235.1. Lineage (NCBI taxonomy): Eukaryota > Metazoa > Chordata > Mammalia > Pholidota > Manidae > Manis > Manis javanica. Next base: position 61,908,616 of record NC_133167.1, on the reverse strand, counting down.
GGGGAGGAGATGCCAGCTACTCCATACTTCACCCTCTCCACCTGCCAAGGAGGCGGCGAGATGCTGCTGCGGAGAGAACAGCTTTTACTCGTTCCTTTGTATTTGGGCCTGAATAAGAGCCCGAAGCAACAGGGTTTGGTTAATAGGTCAGTTGCAAATCATGCTAATGGTAGTGCTATAATCTGGAGCGTTTAGGGCTGGGGAGCACGTGATTGAATGCCGAGACTTTTAGGGTGGTTGTTCCTCCTAAGGTTCCATTTGTGGAGCTGTTCTGGTGTGATCACTTCATCATGGCTGGTGTGAGTGGCCAGCTGTGACAGGGAGGGACTGGCCAGGGTCAGGGTGGCAAACATTTTGAAGTCTTTCTATAATGTGATCATTGTGGGGTTAGCAGGGAACAAGCTGTTGCTCTGCTTGAGTAGTGAAGATGGAGGGCAGAGACATTTTACCTTATGCACAAAGATAAAAAAGCACAGACATTATGAATGACACCCCCAAACACAATCAGACGTTGCTAGGTTGGGTTTTCTTGTTATCTTGTTACCTCTCAAGATGGCCAGATTAAATATTACACTCAGACAAATGACTCACCATGTTCGTGGGGAATTCTTTTGTCCTGGGGGCATTGGGGTCCGACATTGTTTCCCCCATCTGGCCTTGGTGTGTCCTGGTCCTCGTGCTCACTCTTGGCTTGGGTCTGAGTTTCATGCTGCTGCTCCCGTCCGCCCCTATTTCTCCCAGGCATGCCATTACCCTCCATGATGCCGCTGACATCCTCCTCCATGCGGTGCTAGTGGGGCTTGGTTTCCTCAGTAGAGGGTGGGCTCTGCTGAGCCCAGCAGAACTGCTTACGGGGAAGTGTGCAGAGGTTATCAGGATTTTAGCTCCTGGTTTACACAAGCCATCACCATGAAAATTTGGGCTGTCATTTCCACACGACTGTCCAAATGCCTCTCCTCTCCCACCCTGCCCCAAACATACCTGCACCCCTCACTAACCCCTTCTTTCCCCAGATAACTACTAAGTTTATGAGTTAATTATACTTAAAAGGGCCTTAGTATTTTTTAAGCCATGGTGGTAAACTAGCTTCTCCCTACGGCCTGCCTTCCTGAGTCATTGCCCAGTCCAGCTGCCAGTAAGAGTTGGGAGGAGGAGGGAAGGGTGACTAACACATGGGAGAATCTATAGCCTGGAGAGTGATTTCGCTGCTTTCTTTACACCAAGTCATTGTGTGGAAGGAGTGTGTGTGTGTGAGTGTGTGTGTCCGTGTGTGTACATGCTGGAACCTTGTCCAAAAGTGAGTGCTTTTTCAGTACCAACCGCGGCCCTTGCTGCCAGAGGGCGCTCTGAGGTCACGCTTTGTTTTTCCTTGTAGACGTACTTGTGGAGTCCAATGTTAGTTTTGTCCTTGCGTTCAGACAAGGAAACAGACCCTGTAGAAGTCATTTTTTATCATGTTCAATCAGTGTCCTTGGCTTGCTAATCCTAGTGCCTTCCTTGGGTAGATCAAAGGTGACATGAAGTATTTGAAATCCTTTGCATAGGTCTTTTCCCCTTCTTTCAGATTTGTTTTTTCTGAAACTGTAAAAATGAGCATTACTCCTTCAAAATGGAAATCCTTCCACAAATGACTCTACTGAAATAGAAACTAAAATCCTTCAGCAAACTCCTTGCTTCCTGGGCCCTCAGAGAAGGGATCAATGTGGGGATCATGTACTCAAACATTCATCCCATGCACCCTGAAAAGAGGATCTGTGCCTTTATTTATAATGTATTTACACAGCTTGGTGGCCATTGAAGAAGTCTGTTTAATGAAATGCTGGACTTGTAGTTGGATGGGCCTGTGGAAATCATTATGAGTAAACGTGTAGAGATTTATTTTCCTTCCCCCAGAGGTCTCTCCAAGGTCCCTGAAGACAAATATTTGCATGGTGTCCAGTTTGTATTTCCCCAGCTGAGTATGGTGCTGAGGTAAGTAGTTTGCCTTCTTCCACCGAGCTCACTGTGCACAGAGCTGTTCTTCTTCTCCGGGCAGTGACAGTCTCACCCTGCCTCACAGTGCCTAGGCACCAGCATTCCCCCGGCCTAGAGCGCTGGTGCAGGCCAGGGCCTGTCGCTGTTTGAAGCAACCGCAGGCCACTGCGGAGTGGCAATGGCATTAGAGGGCAACCAGCTGAGTTTCGCCTTGTGTTTGGGAATCCCGGTCTCCTCTCCTGTGGGAGTCTGTGCTGCTGCCCAGGCATTCTGGAATTCCAAGGCAGTGGCCATAATGCTCAAGAGTCCTGCGCAATGGAAATCTCTTAAAATTTTAGTGTTCTCTGTGGGAAGCTGATTTGACCTTCCTTTCAAATCATTTTTTTCCTTTAGACCTTTATTCATATTCTAAAACAACCCAGGAGATGTTTTGTATTTCTAAGACCAGGATTAAAACATTTTTTTGATGATTGGTTTTTGTCTCCTTTCTTGGGTAAGAGTGAAGGGAGAAGGAATTAGGGTTAAATGCTTTTAAGATACGTTTTATTTATTTAACTACAAATTAGGAAAGTAGGCCTGAGGTTACTCCACAAAGGATGTAACTGGTTACTTTAGAGTGCATCATTAGCATAAAATGGGGTTAAGGAAAGCTCTGGGATGATTCAACTTATTTTATGGCTCCATGCTTGAAAATGGCAAAAGTCTTAGAAATTGGTGTCTAAATAAATTTAGGAAATACCATCTCAGACTCAAAATATTCTTTACTGTAAGGTATTGATAGTACTGTGACCTATGAAATACTGTATGCTCATGTCTGTAATTTTGAAATAAGCACTCGAATGCACAGACAGGCTTGAGGAAGACTGAAGTCACCTTTCAGGGGCTTGTAAAAGTATAGACAGTTTGAATTCAGCCTTTGTACATATGTCAATCTATGTATCTGTTGCCCAGCAAGCATGGCTGCTGCATCCTGCAAGGTTCAGCAATTGATGTTTTTAAGATTGTTGTTGGAAGTTAAGGTCTGAACGCTATTGTGAAACCCTGCTCCTTGGGTAGCTCACTGTCCACTCTGTGTGAATTGTCCCAGCATGAGCGAACTGAGGGCAGGAGGCCAGTAAACTTCTTGAGAAACTGGCAGCCTGGGAGACATGCTGACGCCAGCAAGACACCAAGGGGACTGACGGTCTTTGTATCGGGAAGAAAAGGCTTCTTCCGTGAAGGAGAGGGAGCCCTGGCACTTGAAGGCCCCTGGTAGGAACTGGGTAGTGAAACTTGGCGGAAGGGCCAGGAGATTGGCAAGTTGCTGAGGGTACAACAGAGGGGGAGGTTTGGAGCTCTCCGGCCTTAAACATAAAGGATGTAGCAATGGCAAGGGGGCGGGGAGAAGAGCTGAAAGCGTCTTTCAAGATGTGTCCCTTCTTGTGGAAACCCCCTCCTGGATTCAGTAAGATCTCTCAGGAACTGCTTCATGCCAGGTTATTTTAGGAACCAGGGAAAGGGCTGCATTCTGCTCTAGGGGAGGTGGAGGAAGCAAGTAACAACGGTCTGCAGACACAGGGGTCAGGCGGACAGGAGCCCCTTTGAGAATGAGCAGGATTGTGGGGGAGGTCTTTGGGTTTTCGTAGACCTTAGACCTGGGGGCTTCACCTGGACCTTACAGGGCAAGGAGATCTGCACCTCACATCTGGGTCACAGCTTTAATAAAGTCCAGATGAGTATTTGCTCTTTAAACTCGTGTCCTATGAGGCTTGCCCATCGACTCGGTCTGAGACGAATGCGGAATGGAAGGGAGGTTCCCAAGGAGCAACCTTTGGAAGCGGCCCGCCCGCCGGGGGGTGGGGGTGGGGGTGGGGGTGTGCCGCCTCCGGCGGGCGGGCGGCCAGGGCTGAGCGGACGGGCCGCGGCGCGGGGCGGGCTGGGGACGCTGGGGGCTGTGGGCGGCGCCCGCGCCGCGCGCTCGCGGGCAGCTGGCGGCTCAGCAGCAGCAGCGCTGAGAGCGGTGACAGGTTCTGCAAATAACAGCTGCGGAGCAATCTTTGTTTGGACAACGTGGGAAGGGCTATTGTTCATAAATTGGTCCTTTCGGCAACACCTGCACGCACAGATAATAATCCATTGTCGGTCTCGGGCTTTCAAAGACAAAAGACAGCCGCGGAGGGAGGGGCGAGCAGTTACTGGTGATAGAACAAGTTGTGAGTCGAGGAGAGTGCAAACGAGGACTCCAGGTTCTGTTCCTGGAACCACCGAGGACAGTAAATCACCGTGGGGTTCTCTCTTTATTTGCCGGTAGTGAGCGTCACCGCTTTTACCCTTGCAGACCACCGCCGCAGTCACCATTTCCCAGGCAGTGGCAAAGCGTGCTTCCGTGCACATCGGCGATCAGTACTGGAAAGGTGGCCCCAGGATAGAAAAGGTCACATGGAAGCAAGGCGCACATGCAGTCTCTCCCTGCAGCTCCAGGAGGGCCTGATCGTGACCCTCTCTTGATTCTCCAGTTTAAAATCGAGTGGTGGCACCAGATGTGGCAACCGTATTAGCCGTGCGTCCAGTATTTTCCGTTTGCTTAATACTTTACAGTTGAAGATTAGTCTTTTTACTTGAATTTTCTCATTTTAGCCTCATAATGACAGTGTGAAGTCTTTGGTGAGTAACAGCCCCATTTTAACAGAAGAAGAACTAGAGGGGCCAAGCCTCTACTATTTTGTCCACTATACTGTTTGACACAACGACAGTATACATTAGGTTATTTGGATCTTATTTTATTTTTTCCTTTTAGTTTTACTTTATTGCACAGTTACTATCAGGCCCAAGATTAGGTAAGGCACATAGCGACATAGGAAATGTATTTCCATCCTCATTGCTCCATATGACAGGGTGCCACTAGCCACATGTTGCTATTTAAATTTAAATTTTAATTAAATTGAAATAAAATGTGACATTCAACTTACCAGTTGTATCAGCCACCTTTAAAGTGCTTAACAGCTGTATATGCCTACTGGATACTGTATGGACAGAGTACAAAGTTCTGTTGGGCCGAGTTGTCTCTAGAGGCTAATAATCTAGTGAAGTTGAAGAAAATCTTCTGTCCTATTTGCTATGTTCTTGGAGTTCACTTGTCTCTTGATGAATATATGCTTCTTACTTTCTAAAAGATAGCATGAACACCTTCAGTTTCTCATAAAGAGGTAAAATATATATGTAAAAGATGTACTCATTCTGAGGCACAGTTTAGTGAATTTTGGTTAATGTAAGCATCACTGTAGTCACTGCCATTATCAAGACACAGAGTTTTGTATCTTTCCTAAATGTTCCCTTCTGCTCCTTCCCAGTCATTCCTCCTCTTAACCTTTGCTCCCGAGGTTTCTCTCCTACTACATTAAATCTGTAGTTTTTAGTTTGATACAGGTGGAATCATACAATACTCATTCTTTGTCTGCCTTCTTTCACTTAGTTTGAAATTCTTCCATATTGGTGCATGTATCACCTTTTTATTGCTGAGTAGTGTTCTTTTAAAGGAATAGAGCAATTTGTTTATCCACTCACTTGAGAGACATTTGAGTTGTTTCCAATTTTGGCTGTTATGAACGTTTGCATACCTGTCTTTGTGAGGGCATGTTTCCATTTCCTAAAAGTGGAACTTCTAGGTCATATGATCAGTATATGTTTAACTGTATGCAAAACTGCCAAACTGTTTTCAAAGTGACTATACCATTTTGCTTCCCATTTAGCATGGTTGCAAGATACAAGGTCAACATATAAAAATCAATTCTATTTCTACATGATAGTTATGAATAATGAGAACTAGAAATTTAAAAAGTGCCAGTTATAATAGTGTAAAATATGTAATATTTTATGTTAAATTTAGCAAAAATTTGAACATTGTATAATTTGAACATTGCAAACTACAAAATACTGCTGAGAGAAATCTAAAAGGACCTAAATAAATGGAGAGATACATACTGTGCTCATAGATTGGGAACTTAATCTTGTTAAGATGTTTTTTCTTCTCAACACTTTTTTTTGTAGAAACTGACAAACTGAAAATAGAAATCCAAAGAATCTAGAATAGTCAAAACAATATTGAAAAGAAGAACAAAGTTGGAAGATTTACATGACTCAATTTCAAGACTTATTTTAGAACTACCATAATTGACATGGCATAGTTCTGGTACAAAGCAATTCTGGGTAGAAAATACTGATGAAGGGCTGGAGCAGAAAAAGATTTAGGATAAAATTTATGGGATAGGGCCAAAATAGTAGCTTTGGGTAAAAGAGGAATTTGTGGGGAAAGCAGGAAAATCTAATGGAGATTTTTATTAATGTGTTTGCTGTCTCGTATATGATGTAATTCTTCCTCAAGTAACAACCCTTTATCTTCAGTAAAGTTCTTAAGCTCAGAGGATGTTTGGTTTAAATAAATTCTAATAGAAAGCTGCAGAGGGTAGAACCAAGAGGGCGGACTGAGACGGAGGAGAGGAGTTCAGGGACAGAGATTGGCAAGAGGACATAGCAAGAGCCAGGAGTAAGTAAGTAGAACACAGTCAGTAAATATGTGCAGTAAGGTCGGGCATTTCGTGAAAGGGTAAGGAAAGCTTTTGGGTGCTTCAAGTTGTGGGAATAGGGCTCAGACCATAGTCAGCCAGGTTCTCCGTACCCAGGTAAAGACATTTCCTATGTGAAGGAGAATTTCTGAGTCCAGTGGTTGTATATTGTACAACTCCAGAGGGCACCCAGTTTTCATGTTCCCGGAATTCTCAGTGGAGGCTGGTCCCCAGAGTTGTACAACCTAACTTAGCAGCCCTCATTGATTGAGTCTGAAACCAGCATCTAAAAAAAGGCTATGGGAGTGTGAGGTTTGCAGGATAATCTCCACAATTATATATTGTCTCTTTTGTGTTCCTCAGCTGTGTCCCTAAAATATGTTCCTTACTTTCCAAACTTCTTATATAAAGATCAGTTAGAAAGGACAGACAAGCCACACAGAGTGAAGCCATATTATCAAATGGGACTCCGAAAAGAAATTCTTTCTTCTCCTTCAATCTTCTCTGATTTAGGGAGTCAGAAAAAAGAAGGAAATGTCTTATTCACACAGCCCAGATTAAACTGCATGTCTAGTTCTATTCTACCTAGGTTTCAATTTCCTATTTCAAACCACTTACAAAGTCCTCTTCATTTAGGTATTCCTGAAAATCATTAGGCGTGTTCAAAACAGAAGAAAAGCTCTTTTCCTGCTTTTTAGTATACGACATCCATTTCCCCTTCCCTAGTAATGGTGTCCTGATTTCCCTCTGGGGAATCATCCTCTCCTTCTCTGTGGGTAGAGCTGACTGTTCTCCCAGGACTGGGGCAGAGCATGCCACTCTGTCCAAGACAAACTTGGCATCACAAAATATCCAGGTTTTCTGATTGGTTCCCTGGTGAGGCGCATGACCTAAGTTGGGCCAATCTGCATGAAACTCATAATGTTGGAAAAGGCTTTCTTCTAAGCCATGCCTAAAGTCAGAAGTGTTGTTAAAAAATCCTTTAGCCTCCTTTAAGTTAGTTTAGGTCATGTTTTATATTACCTCAGAGCAAAACAACCCTAAGTGAAACACTGAATTTATTATCTCATTCTCTAAACCTATCTTGACTTCCTATATTTGTTGTTAAGGTGACACGACTATAGTTTCAGGAAAAATTAACTGCTACAACAAATGACTCCAGAGTGTTAGTCACTGCTATGTGAAGCCCAGGTGGCATTCCTGTTCGGCAGGCAGCCCTCCATGTAGTCATTCAGGGACCCAGGCTCCTTTAGTCTGCGGCTGTGACTTCTTTACCTCTTCATTTATCAGGAGGATGGAGAAAGTGGATGGGAAAGCACACATGGGAGTCTTCTGTGTTCCTCAGCTGTGTCCCTAAAGTATGTTCCTTACTTTCCAAACTTCTTATATAGAGACCAGTTAGAATGGGAATGGGGAGCACATTACCTCTCTTGACATTCTTTGCTCAGAACTCAATTACATGGTACTCCCAACTGCAGGGAGACTTGGAAAGTTGTTCTAGCCATGGAAGAGGAAGAGAAAGCTATACTCAAGCTCCAGGTTTAAAAAGAGTAGTCACTTGTTTATTCTTCTCCTTGAGTTACTGAATAGCCACCAAGTCCAGTTAGTTTTTATTTTGCAAAATCTCTCATCTCTTCTTTCTCTCCATTTCTCTCTGCCACTTCCTTATCCAGCCCTTGGGTTGAATCTTGCTCTCCTCTGCTTCATCCATTCTGCATTCCTCTTTGCCAGGCTCCTCAAAGGTAGATGCTGCCTTTTCCAACTTTGTATTCTTAGTCCTACAAGTACCTCATAGGCATCAATAAATGTTTGCTTTGTGAAAAAGAACCTGACAGACTAATCTTTCATATGCACCAATTTCAGCATATCATTCCTTACTCAGAATCTTCAGGAGATCTTGTAGCTTTCCGCATCAGTCTTGCATTTATCTGCTTGCCTTCAGCCAGCCAGGTGCTTACTTCTACCCTGATCCACACCCATGTTGTCTGCTCTTCAGGCCCAGCTCCAGCCCGGGTGGGTCCTGTCTTCTGGATGCCTAGAGACACTATGCCTCTTTTCCCGCCTCTCTCTCTTTCCAAGTACTATATTCCCTCAAGGTCTTTCTAAGCCTGCCTCCTCCATGAAGCTTTCTCTTTCCGCTCCTGCCCTTCCTGCCCTCTCCCTTCTCTGAACTCTGGCTACTGTACTGTTGATAACCAGGGTGACCTATGTCCTGGGTCTGAGGTCCTGAATGACCATGATCTGTCCTGCTGTCAGACTCATTGGACTCAGATGCTGGACATGAAAAATAGAGAAAGAAGGAGCTGCTTTGTTGGAAAGAGGTAGGCAGAGATCAGTTCTGTAGCACCACACACCCTGCACCAGCATCTTCTTGCAGCCCTTTGAGGAGCAGAGTTTAAAACCCATTTGTCAACTTCAGTCCCTTCATTTTACAGACGAGGACACAGAAGCACCCAGAGAGGCAGACTTGACTAAGATCGTCGCTGGTCAGTGACAGAGAAATAACCGGAGACCCCGGTCGTGACCCCCTACCGCCGGGTCTCTTCCCCAGCACCTGCCTCCTGCCCGCTCGGCCTTGCTTTTTTTTTTTTTTTTTGAGAGGGTATCTCTCATATTTATTGATCAAATGGTTGTTAACAACAATAAAATTCAGTATAGGGGGGTCAATGCTCAATGTACAATCATTAATCCATCTCAAGCCTAATTCTCGTCAGTCTCCAATCTTCTGAAGCATAACGAACAAGTTCTTACATGGTGAACGAATTCTTACGTAGTGAATAAGTTCTTACATGGTGAACAGTACAAGGGCAGTCATCACAGAAACTTCCGGTTTTGATCACGCATTATGACCTATAAACAATCAGGTCAAATATGAATATTCGTTTGATTTTTGTACTTGATTTATATGTTGATCCCACATTTCTCCCTTTATTATTATTATTATTTTTATTTTTAATAAAATGCTGAAGTGGTAGGTAGATGCAAGATAAAGGTAGAAAACATAGTTTAGTGCTGTAAGAGGGCAAATGTAGATGATCAGATGATCAGGTGTGTGCCTATGGACTAAGTATTAATCCAAGCTAGACAGGGGCAGCAAAACATCCACGGATGCAGAAGATTTCTCTCAAAACAGGGGGGTGAGGTACTGAGCCTCACCTCTGTTGATCCCCAAATTCTCACCTGATGGTCCCCCTGGGACTGTGCCTGTCTTAGGTTGTTCCTCCCTTGAGGAATCTTACCAGTCTCTGGCTAACCAGTCATCTTCCGGGGCCATACAGGGAAATGTAAAGTTGGTAAGTGAGAGAGAAGCCATATTGTTTGAAAAGGTTAGCTTTTTACTTCTTTGCAGATTTATTCGGCCTTGCTTTTGTCTCTGGTACAACTGCTCAGGAGATAAAAAAAAACTACTGGGCAACACTTGCCCTCCTTGTGTCTGAGGTTTGAGTGCTGGTAAATGCTCAAGTTATGTTTATATTACCTTGAATTCAATTTCATATCAGAGGCTTTGAAATCTAGTGAAATTAGCCAGGATCTGTGACTAAAACTATGAACCTATTATGAAATATATGGACAAAGATTAGAAGGGAACGCAAGGAAATGGAATTTAATTTGACGGCTGACAGGACTATTGGTAGTTTCTTTTATTTGTGCCACATGTAAGGATGATAGTCTAATAAAATTAATGGGGTCCAGCTATCTTCTATGCTACTGTCAATGCACCTGAGAACAGCTTCTTTTCTCATTTTTTAAAAAAAAATCTTTTTCCTAATTTCTCTTTTTCTAATTTCATGATTCCAATGTTTTATCTTGTTTGTAGTTTCCTCTAATCTTTTTTTTCCATTCAAAACCATTTGAGACTCTAATTCACACCAAGAATTTATTATGAATAATATTAGTGAACTGAAACTGTAATTATATACATTATGATTTTAAACATGGTAGAGCATGTGCAGAAGTGTGGACCTTGCCTGAAGGGTTGTAATGTGCATTCTGCAGGTTGATATGAAGCATATTTAGATAAGATGACTTTTGAATCTCACAGGCAGAGAATTCTTCAATTATGTTTAATAGTAATATAAATCAATTTTTCAAAAGGAGACTATTCCCAAAGGACAGAGAACAAAGGCAAGAAGGAGACTGCTTTGAAGAAAGGCTTGAAAGAGATGTGGGGTAGGCATGGCATGTGGCGAGGAGCGGCCCAAATTAAAGCAACATAGGGTCTGAAGTCACTGGCATCTCAGAGCTACCATCCTTTGAAAGGAAGGATTCCATGGCCTCTCCTGACGGGAATAAGGGAGGAGGACCAGGAGCTGCATGTGTGTGAGAAAGACTAGTCTGATATTCTTATTTCTCAACTCTAAAGGCCTGGGGGGAAGATTTGAGCACCATTATTAGCAAAACTTACCAGATCACAATCTGGTGCAAAGAGAGGAAATAAAAGGCTGCTTTCAAAAATTTTAAATCACAAGGAAATTGCAGTCATCTACAAGTACCTCTTATGGGCCTTTTTGGAATCTTGTTGTATAAACCTTGTGGGATGGGAGGCAGGGCTTCCCCATAAGGCTGGGCAGTTTGTGCACTGCACAAAGGCCCAGGCTGAAGTAGCAAATCAAGCCTGTCTCTACCTACTGGGCTCTGCATTGGCATGAGGCTGTCTCAGTCCAAAGGAAGGGCATTTTTTCTAACTTTTCAAAGCTGGCTTGACAAGCCAAGTGCCCAGAGGTTGTTTCCTTTTCTAACTTGCACAAAGGCACAGAGTAGGCTCATGATGGCCTGGAAAAGTGGGGAGGAGAGGCTGAAAAGAGAGGGTAACAGTATAGGAAAAAGCTAACATGGAGAGAGAATTTGAGTTAGGAAGACAAACATTCAGAAAATATTATATCATGTTATCATTGAAGCATTGCTTCCCAGATTCCATTCTTTTATTTCTACTCTGCTCCCTACCCTCTACCCTCTACCCTCCATCCTTGATTTCCTTCAAGCCCATGGCTTTAACCTCCACTTAGATGCCCAAGACTCCCAAATTTCTATGTCCAGCTCTGACCTCTCTCCTTAACTTCAGGATAACTTGTCTGAAAACCTATATTGGAAATATCTACCTGGGTAGCCTTGATGTGTCTTAGGCTCAACATGTACTAATCTGTATTCATTATCTCCCTGCACTCCAAACTTGTTCTGTATTCTTGGTTTTTCAAACCCACATTATCCTCTTTAGTTTGCCTGCCAGTGCCTCGGTTCAGGCTGATCTGCCTGCTGTTACTTGCTCCTCAGTTTAAAATGTCCTCCACATTTCTGTCAGAGTGATTTTCCTGGAAGGAGAATCTTTTTATACCTCTCTCCTTCTTGAAACTCTACTGGTTCCTTCTTTGAGGCATAAGAGCTTCGTGATCTGGTCCCCGTCCTCCTCTCTCCATCCTCAATCCTTACTTCTTCCTATCATGTCTTACCATGTCTCTGACTCAGGCCATAGTCCGCCCCACCTCTTCATGCCTTTCTCCTTGCTGATCCCTCTGCCCAGATGTCTTGTTCTCCTTGTCTACCAGTTAAACTTGTTATTCACCACTTTGTTTCCCTGAGGAAGCCTTCCCTGACAGAGTTACTCATTCTTTCTTTTGGGCTACTTCAGAGCCTTGTAGTGTTTTTGGAACATGTTTTTTTGTATGTCAGTCTTCCCTCCCTTTATGTGTCATTTTGACTGGGTGAAGAGATGCCCAAATAGCTGGTAAAACACCATTTGCGGATGTGTTTATGAGGGTGTGTCCAGAATAGACTAGTTTTAGCATTTGAATCAGTAAACTGAGTAAAGAAGATAGCCCTCACCTCTGTGAGTGGACATCATCCAATCTGTTCAGGGAATCTAACAAAAAGGTACAGAGAGAGTGAATTTACTTTTTATTTGAGCTGGGAAATTGATTTTCTGCTTTCAGACATCAGTGCTCCTGGTTCTTGGGCTTTTGGACTTGGGCTGGGACTTATACCTATGGTTCCCCTAATTCTCAGACCTTTGGACGAGGCCTAATTACACCACAGTCTTTCCTGGCTCTCCAGCTTGCAGACTACAGTGTGGGACTTCTTGACCTCCCTAGTCACATAAGCCAATTCTAATAATAAATCTCCTCTTATCTTTCTCTCTTTATGTACATCATATTGGTTAAGTTTCCCTGGAGAACCCTGACTACTATAAGCTCCAAGATATCTGGGGTGAAGTCTTGGTCATCTACCTGTAACTGATACCTGTAAGCTTCTGGCCTCATCAGCCTATGCTTTCTCCAAAAAGTCATCTAGTTATGTCCTGTTTTATACCCAAATGGGAATGACACAAATCCTCTCCTGCCATCTTGCCGGAAACAGGCTTTCTTTCAAATGGCCCATCAGTTCTTTTTGATGGTCTTCCAGGAGATTGCTCCACTCTTGCCCACACTGTGGTTTTGGAGTGAAGAAGACCCACACAAACACTAATTTCCAACTTCTACCTGAAATGATCATCCTGAGAACTTCAGGTCAAACAATCTCAGAGCCCCCATCAAATCCCTGTGGGCCTCTATGTGGAGAATCTCTCAGCATCTCCAAGCTAGTGATGGGCTATTTGACCTAAGATCAAGCCACTATAGTCTGGTCCAAAAAGTTTACATGGGAAAGTCAGGTGTTCTTATTTGGGAATTTGAAGTTCAAAACACTGAAAAAAGTTGCCAGATGGTAATAGAGGAAAAAGATGAAAGGATGCTTGGTGGTAGATCTAGGACCCTAGCCAGCCAAACCATGGATGAATTGCCGAGGTTAGAAGCCAGACAAACTATGAGTGAACAGGGGAGGATAGCTGGTGGAGATGGAGAGAGAAACAAATGTCTGGAGGGTAACAGCTCTGTTAATGGTGGGGCACCAGCAGAGGGAACCTGAGACCTTCTGCTGTTAATGCCTCTAAAGACACCTCGAATCCAGAACACCCTGACCCTTTAGTTGCCATGAGGACTGCTGTACTATGGCTCAGTATCAGATCCTGTGACATCCTTGTCTCCTTCCTCACCTCTTATTCATTCTTAGAGAGTAACCCCAACCCCACCCATGAGTAAGACTGAGCAGATCTCTGTTCCTCCCTCCCCAACAATATGGCTCACAGCAGGAGCCTGATTAACATTGACGGAATCACAACATAGGAACATAAAAAGAGATATCTCAGTGTAAGTTGCTGTGGTCAAGCAAGGCTTCTTGAAAGAACTAGAACTTTAAGGATGGCGGGTAGATAGAGGGGGAGATATTCCAGGCCTGAGATGAGGTGCACAGTAAATAATCCCAGGTTATGCCAAGGAAAAGGCTGGTTAGAGAGCAGTAATTTGGGATTGTGTGGGAACACTGAAGGCATGAGAGTCCTCTTGTGATTTTTCAGGCTGCCAACAACCCCCACCCGCCAACTTCCCCAAGTTATCGTTTGGATTCATCTGACCCCAAAACTTGGGAAAGACAAAGAACGACTACTAAAGAAATCACACTATGCCATGGAAGATGGAAAGGTGAAATTGTGCTGTAATAATCCCACAGACAGAATAAATGTTGTAGTGGATTATTATGTTGTCTAAAGACAGTCTTTTTGAATGGTGAATGACACTTGTGAAATTTTCAGCTACTTGCTTTGTAGTGCTTCCCTTTCCATTCTCTCTGGAGTGATGGTCTCTCTTTTCCAGTGCCTCCACTCCTTCTTTGTCGTGGCCGCGGGAAATACCTTGACAAGGTGCATTCAGGAGCTCCTTCAAGGCATAGCCACTCAGAATCCTCGAGACTTCTGGAAAGTTGCACTTCTTCAGTTGTGTTAGTGTGAGGGTGCATGTGTGTGTGTGAGAGAGAGAGAGATGAGGAGGCGGGAGAGAAAGAAACACACACACACACAGAGGAGAAAGAGAGAGAGAGAGACTGAATAAGAGACACAAAGAGAGAGAGGCCAGTTGCCTTGGAGACAGACATAAATGAAGAGGAATTTGTGCAGAAATAGCCCAAGGGTTGAGGACATACTTGAGGATAAAACAAAATCCTTTAACATGCTTGAGCTTTGCAAAACACACCTGCATAGATGTGGCTTAGGCACCCTTCTAAACGTGAAGTTTTACAGCATTTTAAATTAATTTTTAGTATTTCATTAATTTTTTTAAAACAGGTAATATACCATGGTACAATATTTAATATTTACATGAGTGTTTATAGTGAAAATCAAATCACTTTCTCACTTCTATGCCCCAGGCCATTAAGATCTTTTTTTGGAGAAAACCTTTCTTTTTTTACCTGACTTCCAAAGATAGTCCATGCTTTAACCAGCATATGTATAAATAAATATCTTCCATCTTCTCCTTTTAAAGGCAAATGATAGCATGTCATGCACACAATTCTATACTTGAAATTTTCAGTAATTAATATATGTCCTGGAGATAATTCCAGGACATATAATTTCAGGACTTAGCATGTTGCCTTTTTAACAGCTCTATGGTATTTTATTATATGAATGTGCCATCATTTGTTTAACCAATTTTCTATTGGTGGTGATATGGCTGACCGTGTACCCCCAAAATTCACATGTTGAACTTCTAACTCCCAGTACCTCAGAATGTGATTGTATTTATAGAGAGGTTCCTTACAAAGGTAATTTAGGTGCAGCGAGATCATTGGGGTGGGCGCTCACCCAATATCACTGGTGTCTTCATAAGAGAGGAAGTTATGACAAAAACACACAGAGAAGGAAGATGTGAGGACAGGGTGAAGCCCACCACCCACAAGCCAAGGAGAGAGGCCTCAGAGGAAACCGGCCTGGATCTTGGCTTCTAGCCTCCAGAACCATAAGAAAATTAATTTCTGTGGTTTAAGCCACCCAGTCTGTGGATCTTTTTATGGCAGCCCTATCAAACTAATATAGGTGGGTATCTAGGTTGTATTCAGTGTTTTGTTATTACAACTAAATTTTAAAAATTAATTGTTTACATATCTGTAGGATATATTCCAGAAGCAGAACTGTCAGATCAGAACAAACCTGGAGTAAAATACAAACTCTCTTATTTGAAGAATTATATGAAGGGAATTCAGAAAGTAGATCAACCTGTTTTATTATATACGTTGAAGCTATTTTCAGTAAAAAAAAAAAAGCCTCCCAAAAACAGGGCATAGGAAAAAAGAGGTCATAATAGACCATAGAATGTTACAATGGGAAGACCTATAGAAACCATCTAGTTTTAATCTGTTACACACACAAGGAAACTGAGTCTTTAGAATATCACAGTGTGAGCAGAGCCTGGGGTGGACTGCAACACGGCACAGCACAACATGCCTGGGTCTCCTGATATCCTCTGGGCATGATTTTTCACTATACTTTAATAAATAACCTGAAGTTTATTTGGGAACATAAAGGACAGTTTTTGGCGAGAAGGTGGTTGAGATACTACTGAAGAACCATCCTAAAATTAAGTAAATTAGCCCTTCCAAGAGGCTATTTATCGATCTGAATTTCAAGCATCATCATTTAAACTAAGCAATATATTCATCAAGTTCAAAGCCAAATTTCTAGGAACAAATATAACAGCTCATCACTTTTATAATAAGCATAATAGCTGCCATTTGTCAAGCCCTGACTAAATGCCAAATAACAGTAGGTCCTTAAATATACTTTTTCTTGACCTACTTACCCCTTAAACTCTCATTTTTGGTTCTTCATCTGTGAACAGGAGACTGAAGAATGCCTACTTCATCATAAGGTTGTTGTTAGTATGGAATGAGGTAATCCACAGAAAGTACTTACCAGTGTGGTTGGCAACTCTTGGTGCTTCTTAAGTATTAGCTATTATTATTGGTATTTCACTTATTTCCTAAGAGAATACAGTGAAGTAAGTATTTTTGTTCCCATTTTATGGAAGTGAGTTAACCAAGACTCAGAAAGTCAAATAACTTTCTTATATTGTCTATGATTCATTTTTATAACTTCATTATAAACAGTGTGATGCATTTGTGTATGTGAGATAAATTTCATCAACCTGACCTCCTGAGGTGGTTAGTTAACATCTAAGGTGCTCCATTAGAAACCTACTCTTTAAAGGTGGCTATCAGCAGGGGCTTCAAATATCATTGTATCTTCATCAGGCCTTCTGTCAATTAGTGGAAGAGATATTAGAAATAGGTTTCCATTGGTGAAATGAGTGGCATGAAGAGGCCTGTAAGATAGACAGACTGCACAGGCAATTCCACCCTTGTAGGAACAAGGTGGAACAAAGTAAAAGAGCTGGTTTGGCAAACTCAGTGTCCTGACCCTTCTGGAACCCCACCTCCATCCCATGCATAATGAATGGAAGGTCTGTCCCTGGGTCCATGAGAAGACTGGCTGGTCCTGACTTCTGAAGAAGGTTGAGTTTGCTTTGAGTGAAGCAAACATTTTGAAGGTGCATCTAGGGACATCATGCACCTTTTTTGGAACAGACCATAAGACTCCTTCTGTATGTTTTACCAGGAATGTCTGTGTGTCTGAGAGTTGCTTCGACTGAAACATAACACTGCGGGTAGGTTACTGTGGGAGATGTAAGCTCCTGCCCACCTCTAAGAGTGGCAGTCCCCTGACACCAGAGCAATTGCTGAATGGTCAGATTACCTCAGATTGTTGGAAATTGCACAGATTGTGCAGAACTGGAATTAAAACCTCAGCCTGCTTGACTCCAAAGTGTGTGTTCTCAGC
This sequence comes from Manis javanica, assembly GCF_040802235.1. Lineage (NCBI taxonomy): Eukaryota > Metazoa > Chordata > Mammalia > Pholidota > Manidae > Manis > Manis javanica. Next base: position 61,891,405 of record NC_133167.1, on the reverse strand, counting down.
CTCCTCATTTTATTACCTGATAGTAGAAATGACTGAGGATACTTTTGATTATTCTGTTCAGGATACTGGCATATCAAATGGCAAAAAAAAAAAAAGTATTGTAAAGGGTTGTTAGTCTCTCTAAGTCAGGAGTTTCTCTACCTGAGAATAATAGATCTTAAGGGACTAGGATAAACTTCAGGATTCTGGGAATCCTGAAAATTGTATGTAACTTTTTTTGAGTTACATGAATATGTGGAGTTGTTTTTCATGATCAACATCCATAACTTTTCCAGAGTCTCAAAGGGTCTCTCTGCGACTGTACTGCCTAGAAATGTGTGAAAACATTTTAGAAAAGCAGTTATAGAATTTTATCTATTTTATCCTCTAAAGACATTTTTATAGATAACAGCACCTGAATTTTCTCAAATAACTTATAGTTAGAGGCAAATGGGAAGTTATCATTGTCCTCATTTTGCTTAACCAGGGATGGAAGTGCCTGCAGAGTCGAGATGGTTCGGGGCTGGGTATCCTGCCTTGTGGTCCAGCCCTGAAGCCGCTCTGGAAGGAGGCCCTCTTGAGGGGTCTGTTTTCTCTGACTGTAGCTCCACGATTACACAGCTGATTTTCTGGCCCCTAACTCTTCCCAAGAGTGCCTCCCGTGTTTCTGCCCGTATGCTGTCTGTTCTGCTACTTGCTTTGCCTGGAAACTTTTCAACACTTCTCAGCCTGCAAGGCCCAGGCAGAACTTACCCCTCTGAGCCGCTTCCCCAGCTACCCGTGCAGAAATTGCTCTTCTCTTACTCTGTGCAGGATAGTACTTAAATCGGTGTAAGCTGTTGAAGGTAAAGCATTTTAACCATGTACTTTGAATTGTTTCTTATATTCTTGTTTTCAACTGTTACCTTCATCCTGTGTTTGTTAACCAGGGTTTGCCAGACCACAGTCATCTGGGGTGTTCATGGAAAGGTAACAATCAGTACTGTATTTCTTAGCCTTTGTCCTCACCTGGTGGGGCAGGTCCTTCTATCTCCCTTGAGGTCACCCTTGCTGTTTCTGAAAGTCTTCAGGGTGGCTCATGTGTTGCCTGAATGCTGTCCTCGCCCTCCTGCACTAACTCTGCCAATGGTGAGGAGCCCTGTGGGGCCCCATACTCACAGAGGCTCTGAAAATCTGCTGCCCATGACGCCTGCCAAGGCCCAGGGGCCCCTAGGAGCTGAGATGCTCTGCATCTCTGTGCAGTGCAGGAACCCCTCAGGGGCTGGCCTGAACTGGCCCCTTGGGTAAGTTGTGGGGAGCCTCTGATTTTCACCTCCACGCTGTTCTTTTGTTCATGAGTCTAGAGCAGTGGAACGTGCTCAATGGCTTGTGGATTGTTAGCTCAATAGCTCTTCCCATTTTATGTGCTGTCCCTTCCTCCTAGAACGCAGCAAGGAGTCCCTGAGGACTGTACCCTCTAATTCTAGGCTACTGTCCCTGATTCAAATTAGTATTTGCTTAACTCTCTTTTAGGTTGAGTTCTTTCTAGGAGACCTCTTGGTAATAATAAGCTGCATGCAGGCACGGACTACCTTCTCCAACAGAACTCTTGCAATTACCTTATGAAGCTGGTACTTCTGTGTCCAGATGAGAAGCTAAAGCTCAGAGGAGTGAGAAGCTTACTAAGGTTGCCCAGAAAATTAGTGGTAGAAACCGGGCTCCCTGATTCCCTGCCTAGTGCTCCCTCCTCAGGTGGGCGGCCTTCCAGCTGTCTCTTTTTTAAAAACTCACTATATCCCTTTCTTCAAATGAAACCATTCAAGAAGCCCAACATGTAAAGTAAATATGGCTGGAGCTGCTCTAGAGGAAACTAAGGTGGACTTGGGGGGTCCTGCAGCTCGGCTGTCCCTTCCCCAAAGGCCCTGAGCTCTGTCTGAGGAGGGACTCCCCAACATTGTTCCCAGAGCACCCAGTCTCACCTGGAACACAGATGAGCTACCCAGTCCATCAAAAAGGGACTTTTCCCATCCAGAGGGGATGTAAGTTCATTTTTACATAGGCCAACAAGAAACGCAATTTTAACTGGTAGTGCTTTAGTCTTCCTCCCTCCCTGCCTCTTCTCTTGAATTACGTCCCTGGTGCTCTGTGTGTTTAACCTCTCCTGTGTCTCTTCCCCGCTGGCTTCTTTAGCTGAGACACTTTCATCCTGGCAGGTGATTGCCACAAGCCTTCCAGGAGTGGTAAAATGAGATGGGGAAGTAGGCAGAGGCGCTAAGGCTGCTTTTGGTGATGCTTGTCCCGCCTCACCCACTCTCCCTCCGAGCTTCAGGTTTTCCACGCAGGCTCATGAATGCCACACCTGGGGCGCTCCAGCTGAGTTCTCTGTAGCTGAGCCAGAGTTTGCAGACAGCTGGGGAAAAAATGTGCTGAAGAAGCAAGACCTCCATGCCCTTATCCTGTTGGGACTCGTCCCGGTAGCCTCGGTCAGGTCTTGCATGAGCAGGCGCTGAAACGGTCTACCTTGTGTAGTGAAAAGTGTGAGAGGAGCTAGCGGCTCCCAGAGCCAGTAGCCTCTCTCCCCCTCCCTTCCTGAGTTGGGAATGACTGCAGAATGAGCAAGCATCAAGGGTACAGGATAGATTGCCAAAGTGAGAGAGGTATGTATGAGCCATTTGAAATGACTCATGAGATTTCCACCTGATAAAGGAATGTTGGCCCTTCCTGGACATGCTCAACCTTAGAAAACCCTTCCCAATGCCACAAACTCCAGACTGTTTCTGTTTTCCAGGTAGGGAAGAACAAGACTATGGAAGGGAAGCTAAATTCCAAAATGCCATTTAGAGATACCTCCTTGTTTCAGGTGTGGATTCTGGTTTAAATGACCATTGGTCCTGGGAGACTGTTCCAAGAGTGTGGCCACTTATCTTTTCCTGAAATTGCATATTCCATGGCCAATAGCTATTCCTATGGCCTCATTCCAGATGGCAGCTCTGGGGGCCTTGATGAATAATCATAAGCCATGTTTCCATAGCAGTTTATAGTTCTAGAAGCACTTTCCCATATATAGCAGACAGGGTTCAGTGCAGTAACAGGACCAATTTAGTAGTTTAAGCAGAAGAGATTTAATATAAAGAATTAGCTGCTTACAATGAGCAGGCTTCAGCCTGGGCCACCAGGTATTCTCAGAGCTGTATCCCAGAACTGGCCTGCCCAGAGAGCACCTACACCTGACACAGTCAGAAAGCCACAACCAGAAATCTTGGCTCCAAAAATATATTACCTTCGTTATAATTTGGGGACCCAGCACCCTGTGACTCCAGTTTTGATCATTATTAGCAGAATGCTTACCTCATGTCCACCCCTCTCCATTCTTAACTTTCTAAATTTAAGCCTTGTGCAAGGATACCTGATTTGTGGAACCTAAATAACATCTGGAAACATAGCTGCAAGGGAGTCTAAAACTAGGTTTTATCTTTCCAGCCTCAGCAGTACAGGAAGGCACACTAGAAAATTGCAGTAGACATCTATTCTGTATCTGCCATCCTGTACTGTACTCACTTAATATTCACAGGAAGTCTGAAAAGTGATGAGAAGGAGACATGGTAGCCTCATTTAGCACAGGAGGAAATGGCACATGATGATGAGGCTACAGAGAGAATAACAGAGAGATGGGGAGGCTGGTGGCTGTTGCTCTGAGCATGTGAAGTTTGTGTGGAGGTGTAAAGAAGGCTAGATGAAGGGCTGAGCAGGAAGGAATGCCAAGGAGGAATGGCATTGTAACTCCGTGGAGAGGAAATCCCGGGGCAAAATACTCAGCTGAAACCGTAATCAGTCAAAGGGAGAAATGAAGTTTAAAACCCGCTTATTGCTTACAAACTGGTCTGGGCCATTTCTCTGGCAGAAGCAATCAAGACCTCCCCCCAAACATCTTAGGTTCAGATAAGCCCTTGGTCACCCAGGTAACTATCCATTGAGATGGAGATGAACTGCTTCTCTCACCCCTTAGAAACGACTGTTCAATATATAGATGCACTAAAACCAGGCGAGAGATTCTGGAATATTACAATTTTACCCACAGGCATGCATAAAGATTTGGAGACTGGGGGGAGAGTGATACAACTGCAGAGCTATAAAAAGAGGGGGTATACCTGTGGGGCAGTGAGAGAAGGTTGTGAAGTGAGGCTGGAGAGGCACCAGGCACCAGGCAAGCTCTGTGGGCCACATTAAAGAAGTAGGCCTTTGTCCTAAAGCAATTCAAGGTTTTTATGGAGGGAGATAGTAGGGAGAAGTGTGCATGGGACATGATCATATTTAATTTTGAAGAGGTCACTGGCTGTAGTGTGTCCTGACACCATGCCTGTGTTTGCTTACTGCAGTTCAGTTTGCCACCAGATTATCACTGTCCTGTATTACTAAAGGAGTTCTTTTTTGCAAAGTTCCTGTTCTTTTACTCCAAGCCATAGGAGGAAAAAAAAAAAAGCATGCAAAAGGAGATCGCAAATCTGGGAAGGCATTTATAGGGGTTTTTACATTTGTATAAATAAAAGCCTCTGGGGGAAACCATTAATTTCCTTTGTAGGTGTTTTGGGATGTTAGGGGGGGCCATTCAGTGTGACCTATTTGAAATGCTTCTGCATATTGTTCTGTGGGTGGAGACCAACAGGGTGTGGAAGTGAGTCAGCAGGCAAGGATTCCGACAGTGCCTCTGGTCCCCTGGAAATTGGCTGGTGCTGAATGCCTGGTGGAGGTTGTGTCTTCTCTCACTGAAAGGCCACTCAGGGGTTTGGTGGCATGTGGTTGAAGCCTGCTTCAAAGAGATCAAAGATCAGAAAATTCAAAAACTGTCTGATGTGACTGTACTCCAGAAAGGCTGCATGTTTTAACTGGGTCCTGAGAGTCCCAGAACTCAACTGCCCCCAGAAGCCTTTCTTCCCAGAAGAACCCAAGTCTGCTGGCACTTTCCCCCAGCAGGTATGAATGCCAGGGCCTGCAGGCAGTCTCTCCTTGATGGAGACCTGGGCTCTGAGTCTTAGCTTCCTAACCAGCTTGTGAACTCCTTGGAGGAAGGGATCACACTTCATGTCTTTGTATTTCTTATAACATCCCTCTTGGTTTGTTTAGGGAATGACACTGGTGAATATCAAACTATTCACTAGGTCTGAGATTCTTGACTTTACTTGGGTCATGGTGGCCATGGGGTAGGATGTCCATGGGCCCCAGGTCAAGAACTTTTGCTTACACTTGCTTACAAGGGCTGCTTAGAAACAAACTTCTTTTGATTCTCCTAAGCTTATACACTGAGGTTGTCCATGCTGGCCTTGAGACCAGTGACCAGGGGCAGGAAGTGTGCTTACGAGGTTCCACCCGGGACAGCAAGCGGAAGCAGCTGCAGTCTCTGTAGGCGGGGCTGCCCCTTCCTGCAGAGGTGTGCAGAGCCAGAGGTGGTCTGCAGATGCACTTTGAGGCAGAGGGTTAGGAACCGCTTAGTGTCTGGGCCAAAGACATCCATGCTCATTGCTTGCCCTGCTTTTCTTCCACTGATTTTGCTAAGATATTTTCAAGAAAGGGAGCCCTATGGATGTGATGTGGCTCATATGCTGCTTTTCAAAGCCACTGTTACTCACTGTTACCCTGAGGAGAGCCCTGAGTTGTGGTAAACTAGTATTCCTTTGTATAAAACCACGGTGTGAGGGGTTGGCACTCTTAAGCCTTTTTACTCAGTTGCAGCACCCCTGGGCCTCTCTGCCTCTCTCTATAGCTAACCAGTAGGAATAGAAACTCCAGAGAATCATTTCCATTTAGGTTTAAGAGCTACTGAAAGAAAGACACCAAGAAGCCAAAGCATTACCCATTTTTTTCCATTAAAAAAAGATAAAAATGAAGTGATAAACAATTAATGGAGTAACATTGACAGTTTAGTCAAATTCATAGAGACAGAAACCACAGTATGGCGGTTACTAGAGGGGAGAAGGGAATGGACATTTAGTGTTTAAAGGGGACAGTTGCAGTTTGAAGAGATGAGAAAGTTCAGGAGATGGATAGTGATGATGATCGTACAACAGTGGGAATGTACTTAAAGCCAGTGAACTGTCCACTTAATGGTTAAAATGGCAAATTTTATGTTATATACATTTTGCCACAATAAAAAAATTTTTTTTAAAACCCGTTTGGACATCACTGTCTCAATGAGGAGACACTAAGCTTGTGGGCCCTTAGCTCGGGTGCTCTGTGTGTGGGGGTGTTTATATTAAAAGTAACCAGTTTCCTGCACACATAATCTACTCCTGGCCGAGAGACTCTTTTCCTGCGCTCTTGTGCATCCTGAACTGTCTCCACAGTGTGCTGTCCGGAAGTGGGTGACTCACAGGGCCTTTCTGACAAGTCCCTGAGACACACACACACACACACACACACACACACACACACACACACACACACACACACACACACACACACACACACACACACACACACACACACACACACACACACACACACACACACACACGAGTGAGTCACACCCCTGCAGGCTTTAAGACAGGCAGTGATTTGGATGCCAGAGAAATGTGCTGGGGGCATGACGGGAGGCCATTCCAGGCACGCTCCAGAGCAGCCTGTCCTGCGGCTTCGTCATGAACTGAGGCTGTGGACAGAGCTCCCAGTCCCGGGCTCAGCCTGACCTCTGTCTCTCCGCTCCTGTTTAAGACCCCTCTGAATGGCGGTGGCAGTGCCGAGCAGCCAGTGCGGGAGTGCCTGGAGTTAACCGGGCACTGAGGCCAACCCTGTTCCCGGGGCCGCTGCGCTCTGCTGGGAGTGCTGCAGGCTGCAGGCATCCAGAGCAGCTGGTGTGTGGTGGCTGCCATGTCACAGAGCAGCTGGTGTGTGGTGGCTGCCATGTCACAGAGCAGCTGGTGTGTGGTGGCTGCCATGTCACGCTGATCCCAGGGCTGGTCTGACAATTCCCGGTGGCCGTGAATCAGTGTGGGAGCCGCTCAGTTTGGGAGTTACATGAACAGACGGAAGGCTGAGCTGGACATTAGGAAACCTGGTTTTTAGTCTGGCTCTGCCGCTAGCTAGTGTGGTCCCTGTGGTAAATCAGTGAGCTCTACGGCCTTGGTTTCTTCCTAGGTCAGAACTGGCTGGCACACCACTCATGTACTCTGTGCCCGTCCTGCACCAGCGGCAGACATAGGTCACTGCTCACCGTACTCTCTCCTTCGGAGCCCAGGTACCAGTTCAAGGTCCTTCTCGGACAGCCCTTTCCTACCACTTTCAACAAAATTGTAGTAGATGTTTCAAATGACAGCCATTTGCCTGCCTAAAGCTAAAATTTCTGGTTCTCAATTCAAACTATGCTTTAGAGTCTCTGAAGAGTATTTACAGAATAATCTACCCATGTGGATTCTGATTTAATTGGTCTAATAGGGTGAGACTTAGATATGGATATATTTTACATTCTCCAGGCACCTCCATTGCATAGCTAGGATTGAGGGCCACTGAGTTAGATGATCACTAAGGCCTCTTTCAGAGTTCATGTCCAATCACTCTGCAAACAAGTGTTGGCATTAGGATGGCAGGCATGAGTAGGCCAGCTGGGCCATGTTCTCATAGCAGGAACATGAAGTTGAGAATCAGGAGACCTGATTATTATTTCTAGTTTTCACTCCTAATCACTTGTGATCTTGAATGAGTGAGTTATTTATTCTTCTTGAGCTTTAGATTCCACATGTATAAACTCAGAATAGTAATCTCTTGAGCTTCCTATTTCACATTTTAGGATGAGATGGTAAAAGATGTATGAAGAAAGTGCTCCATAAATTATTCTATTTTCATAACACAAGTGCCCCCAGATACTTTTAAAAAAATTTGAAATAAAAACTTGCATCTATCCCTTATGGGGCTTTTGTGGAGCTGCAGTGAGGTAGCATGCAGTATGTTGCCTGGTAGGTGTGCAGGAAACATTTGTTTAAAAATTTTGATGGAGATTACTGCAACGATAAGTTACCAGTGGAGTTTTATGGGCCTTCAAAGGAGGATAAGCTTATATCTGTGGTTGCTGTGCTAGAACTGGTACTTTTGTTTTTATTTTTCTAAGGAAAAAAATTATGAATGTTAGTACCTGAAATGTCCTCATTATAAAATATGCAAGTGATAGAGAAATAAAAAGGGCATTTCCCCCACCACACTCCTCGCCAGAAGTAATCCCCAACAGTGATTGAAATGTATTTGTCTAGGACTCTTTCTATGCATTTACAGCAGATCCCCCTGTACTGCCCTCTGTCCCAACACACATTAAAAACTTCTTTTTTTTCTAACAGAAATAGTATCCATTTAATATTCTGCAGTTTGCTTAACAACGTGTTTTAGGGGCTATTATGTGAGTTCTGGCAGGTCATGTAATCTCCCCATGCCTTAGTCTCCTCATCCGTGAATGGGATAATGACATAAGATTGTTATAAGAATTGATAGTTAATATTTATAAGCACTGAAAATAGGGCCTAGCATTTTTCTATGGTAAAGCTCATAGTAAATATTATAGAAATACTTTTCACTAAATTAATGTTTATTGTATAGCAGTTTAAACCTACAAAATTTTTTGTCTCTGTTTGTGCTGAACTTAGGGTTGATTATAAAAAAATCCCCCCCCCCCACAAGTTGAAATTTGGTTAAAAGGCTATTTTGAAAGTGTGTACATCCTTTACTGCCCCTTCATATTTCACATAATCAGTGATGGGCACTAGGGCCCAAGCTTGGAGATTTCAGTGATTTTTCTCTTAATGGTCATTCTGATCTCAGCATTTTCATTCCACTTCTGAGCCTCAGTTTCTCTACCAGAAAGCTAGGTACAGTATTTTCCCCCAGGAAAGAGGTGATGGGAAGAAATGGACTAGAAGTGGTTATAGCTCATGGTAGTTTATGACATCCCAAAGTGTTTGCTTGCATGGCTTATAAGCACTAGGGCATGACCTTGTCTTTAACTTCTCTTGGGCTTTGTGAAGGAAGGTACAAGGGAGGAGAAGGTGCTGGCATTTTGCCTGTAGGAAGAATTTTGATTAAGGATAAACATATTCCAAGATGCTGTGAAGCTGAAGTCACGTGAATGCTAAGTGATTTCTTGGCATCAAAAATCTTTTTCATGTCAGTCCTAAAAAAAAATAAACACTTTTACCTCTTTCCGTACCTAGAATAGCCAGGTTGGCTTCAGCTCTTACAGCAAAAGCTTTTAAAATAATTATTTCTAGAATACGATAATATTAATGATTAGCTTTGTGTTAAAATTGAAGAGATAAGTAGTTAAATACTTGGAATAATAAACCTTGGAAGTGTCATTGTGTAATAAGTTTGCCCTTTAAAAGTATCATTTTTCAAGGATTTTGCTCATAGTGAATGATTCGGGAAAATTAAATCTCTCACTAAATAGTTCTTTTTCTATGATTTAGGTGATTTCTTAAAATGATCTTTGATTTTAATACATTAGAGTCAGACCCTTCAAAACAACAGACTTTTAAAAAGTAATCACACACTTCTTTCGAGAGTGCTAGGCACTGTGCATGAACAATTTCGTGGACTCTGGGGACAGCCCTGTTGAGCGATGATGCTTATTATCACCCCGTTTTAGAGATTCAACAACTGAGATGTACAGAGGTTAAGTAACTGGAAAAATGAACATAACACATAAAGACAGACCTGAGATTAATAGCCAGAGATGTCTTTTATAATGAGGCTAATAACCGCAGGGGGTTGGATGTTGTACAGGTCAAATGGACCCCATGCAACATCAGTGGTATGTAGAGTAAAAAGTGTGTGCATGCACTCGTGCGTGTAAGAATGTGAAGGATAAATGGGGTGACAAGAAAGGGAATCTGGTGGGCTTATAAAATATAGCTCTTGGCAAAAGCTCTTTCAGTGACTTGTTTCTGCCTAGGCAGAGATTGACCTGTAGAGGTTCCATTCTGCTGGGAATGTCAGTTTTGTAATTAAATTAAGAGTAAGGGGGGCTGTACTGAAAATTCTGCTTGGTGGCTCAGAACTTAAACTTCCCATTATTGCTGTAACTAGTATAATAAAAATCAGAATTTCTTTTTCTCTTTTCTTCTTAAAGACACTTACTAAATAAAAAATTTAAAAATCCACATTTGCTTTATCTCTCCCTCTCTTTCTCCACACACATGCACAAAATCATTGTAGACATGCTAAGACTTCACCCGCTATGCAGCACAAATTAAAATTTCCCACTTGTCCCCATATTGTCCTTTATAGGATTTGTAAAAAAATTCTGATCCAAGATCCAATCAAGACTCAAGCTTTGCATTTATTGTCAAGTCTTTTCAGCCTCTTTTAATCCGAAACAGCTCCTCAGTACTTTTTTCCTCTTTTTTATGGCATTGACATTTCTGAAGTGTCCAAATGAGTTGTTTTGCAGAATGTCTCTTAATTTGAGTTCAACTGAGAGTTTTCTCATGATTAAATTCACAAGACCCAGATGATAAAGTCAAGTGATGAGTCTGGTATTTTAATATTATATTTATGTATTATCTATATTTACATGCAAATATAAATATATACATATTACAAAAGTAATATAATTGCATAATTGGAAAACTTAAATGGCTTTAAAAAGTACAACATAACAAATACAGTTCCATGTCCAATTCATTTCCTGAAGGTAACGTTATTTAAAAATTTTTGTTTCTATTCTGAAAAATATTTATGCATATGCTGGCCTATCCATCTCCATGTTTATATGTGCCTTTTTATTTACACAAAAGGAGTCCTACAGTGAAAGCTCAGACCTTTGCACCACTTGAGTGTTTCAGTGGAGGAAAATTCCCAGGGTGAAGTGAATTTTACAGTTTTCCCTGGTTTGAGACAATCTTCTTGCAACTGCTTCCCATTGCCTCTGTGAGAGGCCTTCACGGGCTTGCCTTCTGATCCAGGTCAGTGGGTGCAATAGTTGTCTGCCAGTGGTTTGCCTAATCAGATCATTTCCTTATGGGTTTGATTGGGAAAAACTGATAGTGAATTAACTCAGGGAAGGCTTTAATAAGGTTGAACTCAGGAATTAAGGGTATGAAGTCCTCTGCTAAAGATGATGGTTAGAATGGCTTTTTTTTTTTTTTGTACCCACTCATTGGGCTATTTAAAAAAAAATACGGTAAACTTCACATAGCATAAAATTTACCAGTAGTGATATTTAATACATTCACAATGTGGTGCAATTCACTATTAAATAGTGAATTTAATAAATTCGCTATCTAGTCCAAAACCACTTTCATCACCTCAAGGGTCCCTGCATTCACTCACAGTCACTCCTTACTTCCCTCTCTCCCCAGTCCCTGTAACCGCTCATCTGCTCTCTGTCTCTATGGATTCGCCCGTTTGGAATATTTCATACAGAGGGAATGACACGAGAGGCGGGCTTTTGTGGCTTCTTTCACCTAGCATGATGCTTCAAGCTCTCCCTGCATTATTGCATGTATCAGTACTTCATTCCTTTTTACAGCTAAATCATATTCATTGCATGGAGAGCCACATTTAAAAAAATCTATTCATCCGTTGATGGCCCATTTTTAAATATCACAGCAAACCCCTTGGATGGAAGGTCCCCTCCTGCATGGGACTTCTGTAAATTGTGAAAACCATAAATTCTGTCAATGATTTTCTTAGGTCAAGAGTTTAGTATGCCAAATAAAGTGTTTTAAAATCATTAGGTAGCTGCCACCTAACAGCTGTTAAGTCTCTGAAAGGTAAAAGATAGAACGACTTCTTGAGCACAAAATAGAGCCTGTGAGGTTTATGATGACAGTTATCTGCCTTTTACTTTACAGACCCTTCTACGGCTGCCCCTCTTGGGTGACAGACCCCGAGACCTCCAAGCTACTCAGATAATCGCCTGATCGTGAGTCAGACAATTGAGCAGCCCAGTCGTTCCCTGCAGGGCAGCTTAGGGATGGGACGGCCACAGCCCCACTGGCAACGCCAACCCTCTAGTTAACACCGAGGACTGCTTCCCTTGCATCTCGTTTGCTGCTTACTTGAAAAACTCCAGGAAAAATCCTTTCCTTTGAACAAAAGATTTCAGAACTTCCGCTGCCAATAAAGTACTGCCTGCTGTTTACTCTGACCTAAATCATCTAAACTGTGGCTGTGTGTGTGTGTGTCTAGAATCCCATGGGTAGGGATTAGCAAGAAACTCCTTAAGAATTCATTTGATGGCTAATGATGGAAAATCTCAGGACTTTAAAAGGGGGTGGGGGGGAAAGCCAGACTTGCTTTCCAGGCAGATACAAAACATTCACCTTCCCTGTAATTAAAGTCTTGAGCCCTACAGCACGATGAGGAGAGAGGGAAGTACAGACCCCTAAAGAGCAGGAAGATGATGTCAAACTGCCGATCCCTGGGTAGCTCTGAGCATTGTTTAAGAGATGGAATCTGCTGAGGAATAATCAATGTCCCCTCTCCCCTTCCCAGCTTCTCTCAGGCTTTTCCACACTTATCATTTTAAAGACTTCAGCCAGAAAGGGCGTCCTGCAGGGAGCATCCCGCGTCCTGGAGGGATGCCCCAAGACCTGCCATCCGTTTTTTCTGTGGTGTAAATCCTGCTGCTCCACAGAGATCGTTCCTCCTCCCCCGGCCAGCTGAGCCCTCCTCGCTCACTCCCATCTCTCTCTCTTTTCATTTATCCTCCTCTTTTCTGAGCACCTCTTAGAATCTGACAGTCACATGCTTCCCTAGTGATGGCGCTGTGCCAGAAGGCTGGGCTTGCTTTCTGCATGAGCGTGGGCTGCCCATGACTGAAACATCAGGCGCTGCGTCTACACGAAGCCTCTGCATCAAGGCCAGCTGACAGTAGGAGGGAGGGATTTTGCTTTTACATGGAGTGGCATTGAAGGTTCTATAGCATGTTGAAAACAAATGCAACAGCCTTTTTTACAGCATGTTTTTGAGACCCACTTGGGAATTTGGGTGGGGTTGGAAGGAGACAAGTGTCTGGCCTATCCCAGGAGATATTAGTCACCCAAATTATGTTTCAGGATTTAAAAAATATTAGACATGTTTGTACATGGCAGCAAGTGTCAGACTGGCCACTCCTTACTGAAGCTTGAGGTTTTGGAATTCTGATCTGTTTTCTCAAACAATTTGTTTTTCAAAAGTAAAAAGGTCAGTGGAGAAGGATCCTGCATACTTTTAGAAATGATATTTCCTTAGGAAGTGTAATAACAGTTAAAAAAAAAAAGGAAAGTGGGGGGCATGAAAAAGGTAAGCATGATTAAAATAGGTATAAATCCCAAAGGTAACCTCCTCACTAAATCGAGTGCCATCTACCATTGGACTGCTGAGTGCTGCCTTGGTCCTTGTGCATCAGGAGGGACTGAAAAAAATGGCTGTAAGAGGCAAACACTGAGAGCAGAGGGACTTCAGGCTGTGCAAAAGCAACTGTACTGTTACAGTCTTGGGTCCGTGAAAGGCTGGGTCTCATCACGAAACAACTGGAAGGCCCCATTAAAGGACGGTGGAACACGTCAGCCATTGCCCCAGGAAAGCTCAGGAAGGGTTCACAGGCGTTCATTCACCAAATTCCAGGAGATCAAACAGGGAAGTTCTGATGGGACTAGCTCTGGCTAATTAAAAAATTTTCTGTGTAAAAGGCTATGAAAATGTAGAGGAATTACCTCCAAATAATTGGGCACATTGAAGAAGAGCACATTCAAGCCATGGGTGATAGTTTTCTGTCCTCTAAAGAGGAAAGAATAAGGAAAAGTGGCTTTTATTTCAAAAACAAACAAAAACAAAAACAAACCCTTAGAGCCTCCAAAGTCAGCCCAGGGAAGTGATATTGGGTAGTTACCCTCCTGCCGCAAATCTTCACCTTCCTCTAGACTTGTGGGTCCAGAATGGAAGCCACTGGCCACATGTGGCTATTGAGCACTTGAGATATAGTTTGTTGTACACTTTAAATATATATAATAATATTTATCAATTGTTCTAAATCATTCCTTAATAAAGTTAAAAAAAAAGAAGTGTAGGCAATTTGATTTGAGATGTGCTCTAAGTATAAAATACACACTGGATTTCAAAGACTTAGCCTGAAAAAAGAATATAAACTATCTGATCAATAATTTTATCATATGGTTATGCTAAAATAATAATATTTTAGGTATATTGGGCTAAATAAAATAAATTTGAATTAATTTCACCTTTTACTTATTTTAATGTGGCTACAAGAAAATGTAAATAGTAATAGTCTTACATTTGTGGCTCACATCTATTTTTATTGGAAAGAGTTGTTTAGAGTGTTTTGCGAATAGTCATGGCCATGATCATGCTGAAGGGGGTCAATGGCATGGCTGGAATGTCCAAAAATCAGGTCCTGAAGATCAGAGAACGTTACCAGGGCAGAAGCTCAGAGAATCTGGTTGATGAACACAAAGTTTTTAAGACTTTTCTAGAGCTGTTTTCACTGGGACCCAGGTCTGCGACCTGGGGCCATCTGCTGATAGAGTGCCTTCTTTAAGGCACTCATGACAAGTGCCATACACACTTGTATTACTCATCCTTTTCTTGTGTGACAATGAGTATCTTTAAATAAATGGTTTCTCTGACACTAGTAGTATTCCTTTGTTTTTGCCCCAAATTTTTAGTGTAAGGAATGGTGGCTCCTGCTTTGCCCATCTACCTGCTACAAGGGCCTGCCACTAATTGGGCCTGCCCCAAGTGGTTCTTGAACTGATGGTGAACTCTAGACCCTCTTTCTAAAGAATAAGGCTTGGATATGGTTTGTGGCTCCCCATGGCACTCTCTGGGTGTCTGGGATGCGTTTTATTTCTGGGGCACCTACTTACACACTGCGTGTCATCCCCAGTCTCATGTCCCTCGAGTCTTGCCAGGCTCCTTGTCCTTGTGTGCTCTGGACACCTTGCTCATGGTGTCTGTCATGCTGTGGTTATCCCTTTAGCTGAAATTGTCCTGCCACCCCACCACATAGTCCCTGCTCATTAAATGGGGTCATATTTAATGGCAATTACTTAAAAGTGATAAAGAAATTTGGTTTTGAGCCAGCTACTCGTAACTGCGTAGTGCGGATCTCAGCCATTCAGCTACTTTTAAGATCATCTAGATCAGTGGCTCTGAGCAAGGGAAAAACTTCAAAATGACACTGGGAGCACTTTCAAAGAACACATTCTTGGGATCTATTCTAAAAAATTATGATTTAGTGGGTCTGAAGTGCAGCTTTGACATTTGTACTTTTAAAAAGCTCCCAAAGTGATTCAAGTGAATATATTTGATTGAGAACCACTAGCTAAACAATAATAGAAACAGGTATTTTCCTACTATCATGTTTCCTACTATCAATTGGTATTAACCAATTGATTTATTTGATGTCAAGATTAGATGGCTAATCTTTCAGTGCAAATTTCCCAGGATGACCATTTGTAGACATTTATATAAAATGTTTGTGTGTGGGAAGGAGGGATACTTTTTACATTGTGCATTCCCAGCAAGTAGCACAATGCCTGGCACAGAGCAAGCTTTAGCTAAATGATTGCTGAATTGATGACTATGCATATTGAATACATATTTGTAGAGAAAATATCTTTAAAATGTATTTCCTGAAATATTTTTTCAGATATCTCAAAAGTATATTTAAAAATGTATTGAAGGTTTCCATCATATTTCATGTATTTTGAATAAATGAGAAACGTGTATCACAGGAGTCTGGCAGGTAGTCCTGTGGAGAAAGCTGACTTCAGACTTGGAAGAAGTAGTTCATTCATTTTTGAATGCACGGAGGGGTGCAGCTGCAGGCATGGCCTTTGTTGACAACCAGCTTGTCTGTGTGGCAGTTACTTATTGTGTCCTTCTTGCCTCAGCAAAGGCAACAATGGATGGAGACTCTGCTGTTTGCACCCTCCAACGGGCAGTGTTTAAGGTGGTGGAGATCCAAGAGGCAAGGCTGAGGGCAGGTCTGCCAGTGGAAGCCTGGTCTGTGGGTCCCCCTGCCTCCAGGAATGGTGTCTACAGGTCAGCCGGCCCCGTGGCCTGCCCCGAGGACAGCTTTTGGCCTCTTCGTGCGGCTGGCCTCCTGTGACCTGTGGCCCTCCAGCCCCAGATGTTCCTCAGTGGTTAGGTCTGATGTTTCTGTAGGCACCTTTGTGCTGCCTCTGTACCCCATATAGCCACCCATTTCTTAGATTTTTAGAGAAGAAATAATCCATAAGTCTACCTAAAAACAGTACAACTGTTGTGGAATTCTAAAAATGATTGAAGAATAATATTTATAGGATATGAGCCTGTGTCCAAAGCAGTGTTTTTAAGGGCCCTGTGGGAAATCCACACCCACATGGTTGGCTAATTCATCCTTTTTAACTATATTAGATGATATTGACTTGCTTTTAATTTAGCAAGAATTGGTTAAGTAGCATTCCACTTTCATCACCTCTGTCAGGAAGAAGGGCCATGTTTTTAAATTGTGGGTTCTTTTCACTCTTTGATAAAAGTTCTATTGTCTTGTTCACTTTCTTCCCTGCTCAGGCAGAATCCTCCTCTCCCCAAGCCCCCATGAGCCTTTGTAGCTGTGGGAAAGGAGGAGCACAAATAGTTTGAGCGGGAGGTCAACAGGGACAGGAAGAGAGAGGAGCTGGGGTGCAGACTTGGCACATGTCTGCGCTTTGCATGACTCAGAGCTGCACCTTCACCACCAATGCCCACTGAGGTTTCACTGCTGATGAAGACAGATCAGTGCAAAGTGACCGAGGAACCACAGGGTGCCCCAGGGACTGCTGCCATCTGTGGCCCAGCTGAAAATCATTCTCTGCTGGGAGTAGACAATCTGCAAGCATGGATGGAAAAAACTAGTCTCAGATTCAGAATGTGAGAAGGAGCAAGCAAGGAAGCCTTCACAGATACAAAAGTCCTGGGAACTGGAGACTTACAGATGGGGTGTGGGAGCTTTCTTCCTCTTAGTGCTGGCATTGTCACTGTAGGAGGAACAACTATTCAGTCAACACGTGTCTATTGGGTATCTGCTATCAGTCAGGCCCTGTGCTAGCTGCTGGGGGCACTCTGGTGAGCACGAGGCCCACTGTCACAGAGCTGTGAGCAGTGACACCAAACACTGGTCATTGCACATCCCTACAGGGAAAACTGAGCCTATCTGTGCTGTTTTTATTTGTTTATACATTATGTATTGCTGTATTACGTACATTATGAAATGGACACACAAAATAAATTGAGATAAAAAAATGCAGGTATATATAGAGGTACATTCTAATATTTTTTTCCCACCCTCCAATGGCAGGCACCCATTATGGAGACTACAGATGGGGTTAAAAGTGTGATCTACAGTCAGATTTTCTGGCTCCAGAACATACTTTTTGTGTGACCTAGTAGTTGTTATTTAATTTCTGTAAGCCTCAGTTTTACCATTTATAAAATGAGTGTTATAATACCTTCCCCAGAATTGCAGTGAAGATTAAATGAGATAATCCATGTCAAGTGCCTAGAAGGTTTCCTAGTATTTGGAAAGAGCTGAATAAATGTTAGTTATTATCATAATATTACAGTCTCCTTGGGGAGAAAAACATTAATTAACCAACTAAGCCCTAATTTCAACTGTGGTGAGCACCTTGAAGGGCAAGAATGAGATGCCAAGAGGATGTGCACAAGGAGGGCTTCATCTAGTCAGTGCTGAGCTGAGTTTTGAGTTTAGGAGGGAGCCAGGGTTAGAGCACTTACAGAGTGTTCCCAGCCGAGGGAGCAGGAAAGGACTTATCCCACTGGAGGAGGGTCCAAAGGCCCCAGGAGAAGGGAAGAACACCTCTGGATGCAACAGGAGAATGTTAGGCAAGGTTCAGGAGCGTTGGGTCTCTCTTGGACCTTAGTCACAAACAACAGAACCCACTCAAAGTAGTTTAAGCAGAAAAGGACTTTATTAAAGGATATTAAAACACTCTCAAAATGTCCAGGAGGGCTAAGGAGTCAGGCTTGGAGGTCAGGAAGCCAAAACAATTCCCAGCCCAACAACACATGGAAGCAAATCAGCACTGGGCCTCCGCTGCTACCTCTGGGTCTGAACTCCTCTACCATTCTTTCTAGGAAAAGGATTCTGCACAGCTGGCTTCCCCATGTGGCTCATTTCTGAATGAAGCCTTGTGTAAGAACATCTGATTAGTGGAGGTGAAGCCTAGCTGCAAGGGAAGCAGCAAAGTGTGTTTTTGTTTTTTGTTTTTTGTTTTTGCTTTTACTGAGAAGAGGTGAGCTCCCCTAGGGTGGGACATTCTCCAGATGTAAGAATGACGTCAAGAATTTTGGACTTAATGGCTTTTACATCATCGGATATATGCTTTGTTGTGGTCAGGAGGATCGGAGAGGGGCAGAGAGATTCAAGGGTTCTCTTCGTAGAAATGGAGGAGAAAAAACAAGCCCCAAACAACCAAACTCCAAAGCCAAAACCATTTAGGAAATAAAAAAATTGCTACCTCCTGGAAAACTTTGTCCGTTTATTTGCAGTAAGTTTAACAAATCCTTCTTAAGGAGTGTGTGGAAGGGAGCTAGTGCATAAGTTTGGATGTCTATGCAGCCAACACTGACAAGCAGCCCTGGTTACAGGGTATGTCCTTCCTATTCAGTTTCTCTCAAGCCAATTGCAGGTCTTTTCTCTCAAAGTTACAAACTGGAAAGGCCTGACTCAGATGCCAAAGTTAGGTTTTTCCATGGGGTTGTGGATCACGGACTAGAAGGAAGGACCTGAAGGGATGGAAATTTGAGATAAAAGCATTTTGCATGTCTAAGGACAATAGATCAAGAAAGTAAGATGAAGGTTGAATAGAGAAGGTACTTTTTTAAGAAAAGCTGCTTTTTTTTTTTTAAAGTAACTCCTAATGATATCATTTTTGTTGATTCAGGAAGCTGGTTGAGCTGGCAGAGCTTTTTTATGTTAACAGAAATAAATTATTGCTTAAATTCAAGTAATAAATAATGCATTTCTAAATACACAGCAAATATATTTAAAAAAAACAGCTGCAGGAAAAAAGGTCAAAATGAAACTGAGATAGGATGATTTCTGTGCAGCTCATTATTTTCTGTTTAGTAGTCTGACAGAAGGCCCAAAATAGGATTCTTTCTCAATTGTATTATTCAAAATAAAATGGTCCAGTACTTTAAAAATAAAAGGTTGATAAATACTCTAGTATTATAATACAAGCTATTTTAAAGAAATAAACCATAGATCATTATTTTAATGATTTAATAATAATCAGAAATTCTTAACTGATCATTTAACAAGTTAAAAAATTACAAACCAGTTAAACATAATGAACCTCTTCTTAATCACACACAGACACACACAAATCTTTTTAAAAAAAGAGTGCTCCTGTGGTTGGAAAAAAACTTTGACTATGTTTTTGGTATTAGCATCTTCCTGAGACTTGTACTAGTTTTTGTTTCAGAGCTTTTCTCCCAAAACAGTGGTTCTGAATCTTCTTGGGGGACTCATAGGTCCCTTTAGTATTTGATGAAAGTTATGGATTCTCTGCCTAAAAAAATGCAGTCTCATCTTTCTCCTTCAACAAATTGGTGTGTAATTCAAGGAGTTCCAAGAACCCAGGTTAAACTTCTGCTTTAAACTCTGGATTTATTCCCATAAGCCATGAGGAAGGGAGACAGGAAGCTCAGAGTGACGGCGGGTGATGTCTGAGCTGAAGGCATGGCGGTGGGCTGGTCTTCTTGTACATAGTCCCTTGTAACACCAGATTTGGTGGTGCTGGCTTAGTGGCCAAGAGGAACTTTGCACAAGGAACTAAATCAACTAGTTTTTATTAACTGCACCAGCCTGGGTAGAAGGGAAGTGAGAATGACCACCACCAGTAACCCTCCGGCTCCTTAGGACCCTACCTCCATAAGCAAAAATACCATGCCTTCCTCCCAGGAATCCTGCAGTTGTTTTGCTTTCAAATAAATGACAAAGAATAGCTTTCTTATTGACTTTCTACTTCCAGGTAGACACTTGAGTTTGAAAGGAAAAGGACTTTAATGTCTCAACTCAAAGGGGTGTCCTCTTTCACAGGTCTAGTTGGGGGACTAGGGCCCAGGGCAGAGTTTGGGGATGGTCTCTCTGTCAAATTCCTAAAACTCCTGAACAGAAGACAGAGCCTTTTGATTGTAAAATTACTCAAAAAGGTGAAAATGAAATACTTTTTTGGATGGTTAGCAGGAAATGTAAATTTCTACAAGGAGGAAGTGCTGATACAGTTCTTTTCCAAAGAGGCAAGTAGTAAGACTTCAGGATTTACAGTAAAAAATGTGGTTCTGATCCTGCCTCTGCATCTTACCAACTCAGTGGGGATAGGGGAGTTTCAGAGCTACTCAAAAAGTGACTCCACTTAACATGCCCAGGCCTCATTTTGTGGCTTCAAGTTTTGAATATTGCAGGTGAAGCCAAGGCAGCATTATTAACCCAGAAGGTTTAATTTTGGGCAAACTTCTCCACTTCCTGAGCTCAGTTTCCTCATCTGTAAAATGAGTGTGATAACAACTACTTCACAGTGTTGTTATGTGGAATTAAATGAAATAGTATGTACTATGTATTTCACCAATTCTGTATACACATACTCTTACCTTGCTTCTCCATCCCCCATTAAAAAGTTCCCTGAAATTGAGATGGCATCCAGGAGGGGGTACAGGTTTTATGGGTTCTGAACCTTATATTATTTGAGGACCTTTTTAAAAAAGAGAATGTAAGATAATGAATGCAAAATTAAGTAAGAATGTGATTACTTGTTTGGATGAGAAAAAAATCACAGTCTATTAGAAATCTTAAAAAGCTGACATAAATCATAAATATCATAAAATCTAAAGCACCATAATATTTTTATTAATTAACTTCCTGACACACTTCTAATACCTCTTAGAGTTCTGTGGAGAGAATAGGCAGACAGTTCAGTCTTCGTTCTTTATGGTTGATAGAAGTCTTTTTTTTTACTATAGGTAATTTAGAAAAATAATTTCCAGCTTCACCACTTGTTTTAGATAATGTCAGATAAACGTTTCAGATTGTTGTCAAATTTGGGAAAAACTCTATGAAGTTCTTTCATATGTGAGCTATAAGATTTGGAAGAATTTTCCACAGATTCATTTTTGGCTTCTTACACTTCAAGCTTAATTAAATCTCAGCTAACATAAGTGCACTGATGTGACTGTGACCACATAAACATATCCTACTGAGTCCAGATGAAATGTACCCCCAACTCAACTTCCCTTTTAGAAGGCCCCCAAATTGCCCATGGCCCCTCCTGTGCCAGCCAGCACAGGGGAAGTGTGACAGAAGGGGAGTCAGAGTGGAGAGAGATGGTGGTCTGACTGCAGTTAAAATATCTTTTGCAAATGTTACACAAACATATGTCCATGTGAACACATTTGGGGGCTCCTCTGGCAGCTTGGGAAGGGTCCAGGCAAATGTGGGGCCTTGAGGCTGTTAAGCTTCCTTAGCTCACAGTAAATACACCTTGGATGGCCTCTTTCATGCAACTGTCAGGGTGTTTGCTTTGCTGATGGTGCATGAAATAACAGGTGTATTGCATTTGTAGTGACTTAGATTCCGTAAAATGCTTGTAAAGCATCCCACATAGTGCCTAGTGCACACCAGGGGCTCAGGAAGTGTTCCTTCCTTCTTTCTCTTAGAGAAGAAAAAAAACAACAGAGCTTCATCACTGGTCAGGGGCTATGCCCTTCAAGAGCATTTGTTATTGAAGAATCAGCTTTGTATAAGTTGATATACCATTAGGTTGCCTATAAAAATTTTAAATTGCAGGTTTTAAATTCATGGATCTTGGTTCAAAATCAATAAAAAGTGATTGATGGGTAACCAGCCAGTCCACGGGGATTGAAGAAGTCCTTTGCTTTGTCTGTGGTCGATGATAATGTACTCATTTCCAGCTAATCACAAATGAGGCAAGCCCATGGCTAAGAAATGGGAAAAAAATGGACTACAATGTATTGAAGAAACTGGGCTTTTGCAAAGGAGAGTTTTCCCCCGAGGCCTGGACTGCCCCTCCACCCTCCTGAAGGGCATGGGCAGGACACCTGAGCTCAAACACAGAATCAGGACACAGGGAAAGTCATCGTTTTGTTTTCCTCTCCACTTCCTTCCTCGTCCTCCCTTTGCCTCTTTCCTTTCCTCCGCTTCGCCCACTCTCTCGATTGCTTACTTCTTGTGAGTTCCTGAAAAGAGAAAAATGATTCCACTTTCCCTTGTGTTAGTGCTCTTGAGTATGCTGTCTGAAGACTCCCCACCCCTAAAGCTGTTAATAGATAGACAGACAGACAGATACAAAGGATTAGGGCTTGGTGTGCTGAAATACCAGGAAGCCCCTTTCTGGGCTTATAAATATATTTTTCCTCTGGCACCACTTAAATTTGCCATGATTTTGGGTATGCCTACATGTTTTATGTGTGACTGTATGCTAATGTTGCTCTTAAACACAGCACCCATTTTTTTCCACAGCATAGGTCAAGATAAAATTAGGACAGTGTTATTTCAAGATAAAATTAGAACAATTAGAGGGATTGTGAATAGTTAAGATTCATTCTAGAACGAGCAAGGAATTTATTGGAATAAAGGGATGTAATAAAAAAAAGCCACGTTCAATTTCTAACAAGGAGCTCGATGTGCTTGTAATCTGATTTTGCAACAATTGTTTTCTCTAAAGTAATCTGGATGTTACATTAGTTCTAACTATTATGATATCCTGCTTAGAACCCAGATACTTTCTTGATATGTCCCCAATAGTGTATTTCTGGAAATGACTTCAACCAATTACATTAGCTCTTATTCCCTTCGTGTCAGTGCGGTTGACCAGACAGGAACCAGGCTGTCCAAGTGTGCAGCTCAGATATGCGAGGCAGTGGGGACAGTTTAAAATTACACTAAGGTGCTGTGTGGTCTGAGGTGAAGAATGTGGTACAGCTGAGAACTGGGAGGGGGGCAGGTCTTTGATGTCTCAAATGTCTTGACCAACTGGCCTTTTAGGGATGATGTTGATGATTGTATTTCCTCTGCTGCCAAGTCTACTTCTCGGGTTTGACTGGTAAAGGTGACAGAGATGACAAACGATGATATAAATTATCTTTAAAAAATTTCCCCTCAAATGTGGTAGATGTAACAGTTTTAGGACAAATCTGAGTAGAATCGTTATGGTCTCCTTAAATGTTACTACTATTATAAACTATAAGGCCTTATTTGCAAAGCCCTTTCCCCACAGCAGGTATCATTCTTCCCATTTTACAGATGCTTAAATTGAGGCACAGAAGTTCAGGCATGGATGTAATGTTGCTTACAGAGTAAGCAGTGGAGATGGGATTTCGCCCCAGTCCCTTGACTGCAAATCATCCTATTCTTGCTGTGTGTCCCCCAGGGACATGACACGCCATGCAGCCGTGGTGGCTGGGGTTCATGGGAAAATGACACCGGTCTTCCACCTGCTCTGGGTACCCTCTACACTCTGTGAATCTGCCAGGGGAGCAGCATACTGCGAGACTATCCATAAGGGTGTGCGCCCTCTCCCTGGACCCATATTGGCTGTCAGAGGACTGAGGAAATTCCATATGAGAGGGATTTTTATAATACAGGCATTGACCCACTCAGAGGTCTGGAGGCATCGTCCGGCCACACAGAGTAAGTTGGGATTTAAGGCATTTAATGTAGAGAAAACATATTATTCTCTAGAGTCAGTTTCAGCCATTGTCTGTAGTCTTAACTTTAAAACAGGAAAGAAGAGGGTGAACCTACTGTGGGCCAAATTTAGGTGTTTGTGTATGCATGTGTTTCTTCTTTTGTCCCTTCTGAAATCAAATTTAGTAGCTTATCTGGCAGTTGGCCATTGGAAAGCTAATGGCAGTGACAGGAACCAAAGACAGGAGGCCTCTTCCAGGGTGTCTTGCTCTCGTGCTGCACTGAAGAAATGCACTGCGGGGGTCTTACAGAAAGATTCAGCCTCTGAGAGTACAGAACCAGGGGAACAGGAGACTCAGGAAACAGGGATATCTAAAACCCCATTTGCTAAAACCCATGGGTTAGCTATCCCCCAACCTCCATCTGCACTTTGTAACAGGACACAGAGCT
The DNA here is from genome assembly GCF_040802235.1 of Manis javanica. Taxonomy (NCBI): domain Eukaryota; kingdom Metazoa; phylum Chordata; class Mammalia; order Pholidota; family Manidae; genus Manis; species Manis javanica. The sequence continues at coordinate 61,867,329 of NC_133167.1, read as the reverse complement.
GAGAGAAATTTGTCCAGGAAAGAAGTGGTTATTTACAGCACAGACAATAGGCTAGCAGGTTTAATTTCCCCTCAGTTCTATTAAAGAGCATGTAACTTGAAACTGGTTTAATGAAATAACTCGCAGCTTTCAAAGGCTGATGACTCTGGGCAAGAATGCCTGAACCACCACAGTTACTAAGGATGAGGTGGACAGGGGGCTGGTAACCCATAGGCTGTGGTAGCTGTGGCCGAGGAGTCCTCTTTAATGACCCCTGCAGTAGTGCTCTCCTGGGCCTCCGAGAAGGCCACCAGGGCCACCATGAACCACAGCTTCAGTTCGTGTGACTGTGCTCTGCTCTGGAATCCCAGTTTCTGATGCCATGGACTGCTCAGTGTGAACTGTATAGCGGGTCTTCCTGTGCCAGAGCTGCTGGGGAGGCAAAATGAATCCTTTGGGATTTGAAGCTCAACAGCTTTGGTTTAGGTGAGGCTAAGAGGTCTCCGGATAGAGTCAAGTCCAAGTGTTCATGTGTGGGCGAGGAGTTCTCACTTGGAACAAGTGGTGCCCCTGCTCCGCCTCTCTCTGCTCTTCTGAGGGCACAGAGGGTCCTTGGTAGAGCGTGCTGTTGGTGATAGGTGAGACCCAGGACTTTGGAGTCAGATTAACCTACTTAGTTTCAAATTCTGCTGCCCTCCACGTATTCTGTGCCTCCACAAACTACTTGACTGTGTTTGAACTATCATTTCTTGAACTATCATTTCTTCAAATGGAAAATGGGGGTAATAAGTGACTTTGTAGAATTTCTGGGAAAATGAAATGAAATAAGGTATGTCATATATTGTCAAAAGTAGGCACTTGATCATTTTGGCCATGGGGAGAAAGTACCTGCCCAGCTGGCTGAGGTTTGCCATACACCTTGACACATTAATCTTTGATAGAGGAAATTGGGGAGCAGAGTGTCAATCTCAAATTTTGCATTAATTCAGTTTATCTGACATATATTTTAAGTGTCAGATATGCCAGGTGCTGAGGACCCAGAAGTGAATATGGCAGAGCTCTGCCCTTAGTAAAAGTACCTTCTAGTGCAGTGGGTTTCAAACCGTTTGACTATGAGTCATGGTAGGAAATATCACAATGCAGTGCACACTCACACACACACAGTGTTTACAGGAAAATGGGGATACTAGTTTATTGAAACAATACTTGCTCTTGTGTGCAAAGCACTCTGATATTTTTATGTTATTTTATTTCATTAAAAAGATACTGATGGTGACTCACAAAATTGATTTTATGCCCGCTTATGGGTCACAATCTTCAGTTTGAAAAAGGCTGAGTCTGATCTTCCTTGTAAGCAGGGCTGGCGTGAGCCCTTGTGAAAGCTGTATGGGAGTATATGCAAGTGACCACTGAGAGGGGACAGGAGTGGACCTGGTTCTTGATTATTCTAAGTCAGTCCTGAATTCCTTCCCCTTTACCTGTGATTATTGGTTTAACAATGGACATGACACAGTTCTAGCCAATGAGAAAAGAAGGGATATCTTTGGTGGGCTTCCTTGGAATCGTTTTTCCTACTCTACAAAAGAGGCAGGAGGGAGTGGCACTCCTTTTCTCTGACCCTGGCTGCTGTTGTCTACATGTGCTGCCTGGATCTGGGGCAGAACTATGATTATGTCTGATGACACGACACGTGGACTCCACTCCTGGCCATCGCCGAGTGTGGTGGAAAGGGAAAGCCTGGGCTCCTTAGTGGCATTTTGGAGCCACTGAATCAACCAGCTTGGGAATTGCCCTGCTTCTGGACTAGTCATAGAGAGAATACATTTTTTTATTAAGCTTTTTTTTCATGAGGCCTCTATTATTTATATTACGAATAACAGACTGGTAACTGTCTCTTGCATTTGGAGCTTGTGTTATGGATTTTTAACTTTGAGTCCCCTGGGAGCCAACAGAATCAAATTAAAGCCACTTAATTGTCACCTTAATTATGGTGCTTAGTGGCATTCACATCATATAAAGGGATAACTTCTAATTGTAAACTGTGGAGTGACTGAATTGATCTTAAAATTTTAGGTAACCAATGCATCAAGTAATTCATCTGTGTGATTCTAGGTAAGTTACTTAACTTCTCTTTGTTTCCATTTCTTCATCTGTTTATAAAACAAGAGTATTAGACTTGAGATCATTTTCATAGCTAAGATTTTGTGATGTCTTAGGGCAGTTGTCTGAGTGAAATTCCACAGAGAAAGGAGTTTGCTTCAAGTGGCTTCTGTAACTAACAATGGGACCTTTTTGGTTGAATAGGAAGTTTTATTTTGGAAGTTGTTGGTGGGTTGTTGGCGGTCATGTCCTGAGATATGACATGACAGGTCCAGCAATCACAGGATCTTGATTTAGGTACTGGCTCTACTGTTTGGTGATCATTACAAACCTCATAGGCTACTCCCTTCCCCATGGATAAAGCTGCCTTGGACACTCTAATCTCTATGAGCATCTGTTTTCCCTTCCATAAATTGGAGATAATTGTCAGTACCTTATCTGCTGACTTGTCAAGGTGTTATGAGAATCAAACGAAGGACTATAGATAAAAGCACTTGGTCTGCCATTCATGTGCTATGCAGAAGGTTTAGTTGTTCTGGTGATTTAAACCATATGTGCACATTTAACTTGTAAAATTCTGTGCTGTGTTTCTAATGAACTCTCAGAAACTATTTCGATCCCTAAGCTGGAGGAATAACTGTGCTCCCTGGCTGTGCCCTCTGGCTCTCCCTTTCCTCCACACCCACCTAGTCTCTAAAGAACTAACGGTTTATGGCTGAATAGCAGACATAGTCGGCTGATTTTATTCCACCGCTTTTCTCATTTGGTAATAAATAACTTCCATTGTTTCTATAACAAGGGAACTGAGCAAATGACTTGACGGCTGCAGAGGTATAGTTTCAGGTGAGTATAAACCCGCACAGAGTTGGCTTTCTTTTAGAAAACCCAAATTTTCATTTAGGTGCAGCACTCAGAAACCAGAATACCTAGTGATTCTCAGTAGGCAAGTCAATGAATTAGGCATAAACAAACAAACAGGTTGATCTGTTGTCCTCTGTTAATGTAGTCTGGTTTTAAAATAAAAGGACAATAATTAATATTCCAAGTTAACTATGTGGAGTTAGGTTTATCCTGCCTTTTTTCTCCCAATATAAAATTCTACCAGTCTTACTCACCCTTGTTGGTGATCTAATCTGAAATACTGAGATTAAATGATTTCTCTGACTGGTGAGTGTCTCTCACAGAATCCATCATGAGAGTTGGGGCCCAAAGCCTGGGCTCTGCGCCTAATGACCGAGCCACATGTCTCTGTAAATAGACTGTTACTCAATGCTTTTTTATCAGACTTGGATTGGACAACAATCATGACTCTTAATTTCCCTTCCTTCCCTCTCATCTGATTTTAAATTATCTCTGGGATTCAGGATATGATAAGTCTACTGTGTTCAGAGTTCAGAGCACAATTTTTCCAACATAAGGTAAGCTAGAAATACATATTTTGGACAAAACATGGAAATCCTACCAATTGGTGGTGAATTCCTTCTGAGTTTCTCTCTTCCCTCTCAGGAAATGTGGCTTGGTTCTCCTGTCCTTGTTAACACCAGCCTCTTTGGTCTGGCTCTAAATCATTACCTTGGCAACGCCACTTCCCATGGTCCACTAAGCTTTGGACGGCCAGTCTCTGTTCTGCCTTTGTCTCCTATTCATTGGCCAGTAGGGTACAGAAGCCCGTGACCCTGCTCATCCCAGCTTTGCTTTGTCCAAAGTCCTTTGTGCCAAGAGGAAAATCAGGATTTTGAACCACGCTCTGGGCTGAGCCGGCACAGTGCACTGCAAAATAAATCCTAATTCCTGCATTTTAGGTCATGAACATGAGCACTTCCAATAATAGGAGAATCTGGCCAAAACAGCACTGAGTTGGGACAAGGTCATCCTTTTAGAATGCTGATTTTGGGGTGAGAATACTTCTCTGTTTTTATGTGTCATGAGTTCCCTTCCCCTACAGGCAGTTGCTGAGATGAAGGTGTTTCTGCAGCAAGTGTCCTACTCACATCCGCATGCTGAGCGCGTGGATGGGCAAAGCCTTTCCCGCATTGGAAAGGCTGACTTATCATTAACACTGCAAAAGTCAGGATAGGAGGTTTACTTTAATAAAGTGAATTAAAACCTGAATACAACACAAGTTTATTACTGACAGTTTCATCTTCATTGAGCAAGGCTTTACCAAGTGGTTGCAGAGGAGAAAAGGACTAACATTTATTGAGAACCCACTGTGTGCCAGGCTCACTAACTTCTCACATCAACCCTATGAAGCAGGTACTATATTGCTTCACCCCCACCCCTTTGGGAGTTGTGCCAGGCATGGTGGTGGTGGTGGGTGTTGATGCAGGCAAGTAGCAGGAAAGGGGTTTCAAAAGCAATGCCTGTATACCACTTAACTGTCCTGGAATTTACTCCTGGATAAGTGGATGTAACCAGCAGGACTTTGGTGCCAAGAGTACTGACGTAACTTTCCACATGCACTTGAGGAAACATACTGTATAATCACATGGAACTACACCAAACGAAACCGGTGCCTAGGTTGTGGGATAAAGTTGATTCAATCTCCCATGTCTTGCAATAACCCATTTTTGTTTTGTAAGACCTGTTATCTTACTCAGTTTGGGCTACAATAAAAGAATACAACAGTCTGGTGCTTTAAATAACATTTATTGCTCACAGTTTGGAGGCTGGGAAATCCAAGAATAAGGTACTGGTAGAGCCTGTCTCTGCTGAGGACACTTGTACTAGTTTGCAGAAGACCATACAAAGTACTTACAGTATGCTCACATGGCTGAGAGAAAAATCATCTCTTTTGTGGTTTATAATGATATAAGCCCATTCATGAGGACTCTGTTCTTGTGACCTGGTTTCTTCTCAAGGCCTCGCTGCCTAATACCATCATATGGGGGGTTCGGATTCCAGTATGAATCCTGGAGGGCAGGACATGAGGATGTGGTTTCCATGTCTCTGAAAATATCCGATTAATTTAAAGAGCTTGAGTACTTGAGTGCAGATGCACCTAAGGAGACTGACTTTCCAGTTTGTCTGGTTGGTAACAGCTTAGAAGGTAGGGTAGGGGAGGGAATTTTCCTCCGCAGAAAATTTCTACACCCAAGAGGCAGTAAGGTATAGTGGCTACAGTCACAGATTTGGGACCCAGACTGAGGTTTATTATACAAATTCTCCTATTTATATCTTGTATGATGTTAGATAAGTTACTTAACCTCTTGACGCTCAGTTTCTTCATAACAAAGCATCAACAGACTGGTTGGCTTAAACAATAGAAGTGATTTTCTACTAGTTCTGGAGGCTAGATGTCTGGGATCAAGGTTGGGTTCCTTCTGATGGCCATGAAGGGAGGATCTGCTCCAGGCCTCTCTGTGCGGCTGCAGACGCCTGTCTCCTCTCTGTTTGCATTCAGTCTTCCTTCTGTGCATGTGTCTGTGTCCAAATTTCCTCTTCTTATAAGGACTTCAGCCACATTGGATTTGGGCCCACTCTAATTACCTTATTTTGACCTAACTTCCCCCTCAAAGACCCTATCTCCAAATAAGTTGAGGTACTGGGTGTTCAGAATGCAACATATGAATTTTTGAGGGACACAATTCAGCCCATAACAGTGCCTATACAGGGTTCTTGGTGAAAATCACTTTTGGGGTATATTTTATTCATATAAAGCTGCCTGTTTCTTTTTCCTCTCCTTTTTTTTTTTTAATAATCATTGTAAATGTTCTGTCTTTCTCATGTTATTTTCTACTTACAGACTTAGAAAAGAACCTATTTAAGTATCTTTCTTGGCCAAAGTTCTATGGACAGTGGACAGGACAGATTCAATGGTACCTTGTCCCAAGAGAAAACCCATGGAAATATAGGTCAGGCAGGAACTCAGTACCTAAATTTTTGGTAGCTTTTTTTTGGTGGGCTCAACTGTATTATTTTATTATTGAGAACTAACCATGAACTATCATTTTTTTCACTTGATTGTCATTAGTTAGGAAATATCATGTCAGTCAAGTCCCAAAATGCTGAAGACTGGCACAAAGAGGTACCTCTGTGTGTGGGCTGGGACTGGTCGGGCATGGCTGAGTGCTGGTGGGATTCACTGGGGGGCTGACTAGTACACAGGATGGGTGTGTTAAGTAAGATTCTTTGGGTGGCAAAGATCAGAAACCAACTCCAGGCAGCTTAAGTAGAAAAAGGGATAAACTGGGAAGATACTGGGAAAACTCCCTGAGGCCTAGAAATCACTGAATTTCCAGGTTTCAGGGAGGTTAGGGACCAGGGTGGGAGTTCTAGAATTGTGCTAGGTCTTCCCCATTTGCTCCTTCATCTACCACTTTCCATGTCATCTTGCTCAGTGCTTCTATGAACTGCATCCATGGGCTCTGTGGACTACATCAATGGGTTCCTATTGCCTTGACTTCTGGTTGGGTTTGGCCAATGGTGTATGCTGTCAGGAGATCAGAGGAAGGAACAAGAGTGAGGTCAGAATGTTCCCCCTGCTTACCTCTTACCTTGTGGAATGCCTTGGCTGGACCACATGTCTTGGCCAGTAGTTGCAGGTCATCTTAAGGTGGGCTTCTCAACATGACTCTGTCCTTCCAAGTTCTTTTGACCCCTCTTGCCTTTCTCCCTTCTGTCTTAGTTGTGGTAGCAGCTCTGCTTTTACCACCTCCAAGGAATTGTGCTGCCCCTTGTGGTTTCTCTGCACCTTGATTAGTGCTGTGCTCCGCCACATTGGAGTTTGAGGCAAAAGGAAATACCAGTAATACTGATCCTGTCTTCATTTAAAAGTTGGTATTTTGCTCATCATAGACTTTTTATGCAATAATTTTTATTTTTAAATTATTGTATTAAAATATCATTTATCTTGCTTACTGGGATTTTTGTTGCCCTATTAAATTTTGTACCTAAGGCCCAGTACCTCACTTGCTTTACCCTAGTTCCAACCCTGTACTACATTTTCATAAATTATAAAAAAATCTATATAAAACCCTCCTCCTGAGCAAGGAATTTGGGTCCTGATTTAGATACCTTCTTTCAAAAGCATAAATCATTGGCTTTTAGGCAGTATTTTACCAAAGACATGATTTATTTGCTCAGTATAGTTTTGAAATTTAGTTGACAGCTTAAAAAATTGGAAGACCTTTACAGAAAAATGTAGATTTCTGATTTCTCTTGAAAAAAAAAAAATCAAACAAAGTGATGACACTAGGTCCCTCTTCTGCAAGGCATGGCAACAAATGGCTGGAGCTGCGTAGCAGCTGAGTAGCTTTAGGCTGGCATGTCTCTCCTGTTGGACAGTCTCCTCCACTCCCTATTATCATCCAAACACAGTCTTAGTGTTAGTTGCCATTAATTATCACAGTGACACTGGTGTTTTTATTACATTTGACCAGTTTGCCCAGCTGACCCCTGCATGGTATTGATTTTGAGATGCCTGCTTTAGCTCTGTGTTGTTATGACTCAACTCCCAACTCCCAACCTCTGAGACTTTCAGTTCAAGTATGAAATTTTCAAGAGAATGGATAAGACTGGTTCAACCTGAGGCAGGTAGCCACCTTAGCACCAAGCATCTGTGAGCAGAGGACAGGTTCTTGTGGTTGGGCTCTTGCTGTGGGCCCGTCCCAGTCATGGAGAGTGGGGATTACCAAAGAAGAGGAACTGCTTCCAGAGAAGAGGGACCTACTACACTGTAATGCTAGCTCTTGAGCCAAATATCATTGCACATATTTTGTATTTTACTTAAGCTTTAATTGTTCAGAATACTTAAAGATGTTCCATTCAGTGAATTCTGCAGATTAAATGCTTTGAAATGCAAAAAATGGCAAAATGAATGCAATTTGAAATTTATTCTTTATGTAAGCAGTGTCTGTGGGAATGGAGTAGGGACATGTCACCTAGCCACAGGCTGGTGTTCAAAAATTCCATATAAGACACAGATCTGTGGTGATCTAACACAGCTCACACACATCTGAAATCCCAGGCTAAAGATGGCAAAAGTTTGAATTCATGACTCTGTCTCTTGCCTGGCCCATGGCAGACATTGCTAATACACTGCAGAACTCTTTCTGTTGAGCTTCAGAATCCTTGTCAACACAGCTGCCTGGGAAGCCTGCACTCAGTAAGCAGGTGGCATGTGAGAAACACCAGTTTGCCTCTGTTGTCCAAGAGGTTACCTGGGTGACTTATCAGGGAGCCTCCTTGGATTTCCGAGCCAGCGTTTCATCGGCCTGTGTGGAGGTTTAGATGGAGACTGTTGTGGCGAGCAGACTGGAAGCAGGATGCTCTCAAGTCATCAAGGCAAGTCCACCATCTATAGTCTGTTACAAGCCCAAGACAACCCGTCTAAGCCCACTCTTCTGAGAAGCCTCCAACAAAGGCTACTTCTTACTTAATTTAAGGCAGATACTGATTCTGTTGGGTCACATTTGAGAAGGTAAGGGAGCGGTCACAGGCCTCTGGAGTCAGACAGGCCCAGAAAGGACTCCTCAGAATGTCCAGAAAGCATTTCTTCCTGGGTCCCGAGCAGGGGCCGGCTGAGGAGAAGCCATCAGAGGAGCCTGCTTCCCTCACTGCCAGGCTCTCCGGCCTTCACCTGCAGCAGTGCAGTGGTTGACGGACCCGACAGGCTTCCAGACACAAATATCTCATAGTCAGTTATGAAACCCAACCTGATCTCTTTATTTATTCCCTCCTGCCTACTCCCTGTTTCCTGATAATAAGCAAATAATCAAATGTAGATTGATTTTGTTTGGATGAAAGCCTCAGAATTAAATGCCTGGTCCCCCTCAGGACATTATGTGCCCTGTTCCCTAGGGCCGCCTCCTGACTTCATGATCCACTGTGTCAGTCGCTCCTCAGCTTTGAAAGGCTCTGGAGCACACAGATGTGAGGAGATTTGGGCTGTCCCCATCAGGTTGGGCCCCCCCTTCAAGGGCCCTTGCTTCTCTAGGCATCAGTCGTGTTTCAAATCTGGGGCTTGGACTGGTGATTAAGTTCCCTTTCAGCTCACACAGCTATTAAGCTCTAAGCTATTACTTTAAGTTCTTAATAATAATAATGAACAATTATTGAGACTGTGTGCTTAGAATGAAGCTAAGTTTTATATACATTCTCTCATTTAGTTCTCACAAAAACAGGTTGAGGTTACTGTTTTTAATGTTACCCCATGTATCAGTTAATACTCATTTCAGCTACTTTTATACAGAAATGTCCTAAACAATAGAAGCTTAAATAAGATAGTTTTCCTTCTGGGTAAAGAAAAAATCCCAAAATATCTGGAAGTTGGCCAGGCCACTGTTGATATGGTGTCAGCAAATATCGACCTTCCTGCTTCACGATCCTCAGAGTATGGCTTCAAGGTCACTTCAAAATCCAATATAGCTGCAATTGCTCCAGACATCACATCTCTCTTTCAGGCAGCAAGAAGCAGGTAGAAAATGTGAAAGAGCCATATTTTTTTATTCCTAGAAATCCCAACAATACTTCTTCTTACATTTCTTTAGTCAGAACCTACTTTCATGTTTATTGCTAGCTGCAAGGAGGCTGTGAAATACAGTCTTATTGTTTCCCAGTCAACAATGCAAGTATTTGAGTTCTGTTCTAAGGAAGAAGTTGAGAGTGGATATTGAAGTAAATTCTCAGTTTTTTTCACATCATGCTTCATCAGTGGGGAAGCAGGGCAGAGAGTGGTTAAGGCCTAAAATACAGAGCTGGCTGTTGATTGAGGCAGGATTTAGACCCAGTGCATCTGCACCCAGAGGCTGTACTCCCACATGCTGGGCTACGAGGTGCCCCCTGGAGTTCCCTTGCTACTTTGCTCTCCTTCCTATCAGCAGCTTCATGCAGTCTTTGGCTCTAAGTGTTAGTTCTTTTTCTCTTTCTGGAAAGCCCTTTATTGAGGATTCATGTTCGGTCACCTTCAACATACAGGAAGCTAGGCAGGGCTTCAAGTCCAAGGCCAGACTGCCCTTCATAAAGGGTCCTCTGGTTACCACGGAAGGCACAGTACAGCTGTGGGGTCTCCTCTGGTCCCAGGCTCGGTGCTCCAATCATCCTTGGTCCTTCCCATCTCTGCATCCCTTAGCCTCCTCCATGGTGTCCCAAATACCCCAAATGCCCATGGTTCCTGTCCTTTCCAAATCCTGGGATAAATTGGTATCTCTCTTTCTGGAGTGTTCATGGACTAACTTTTTACTATAAAATTTCAGGTGAGTTTTTCCACACACCCCCACTCCCATCTGCCAACTTTTGAGAAGTGGGAGGTCTTTCCCAAGCAAACTGTGCTACAAAGGTACAACCTCTGTTGACTCCTAGTCAGGTTGGTTTGTCCCTAAAGCTACCAGGAGCTGTCATCTCCTTCTCATCTCTTCTTGTCCATTTAGTGTGGTCTAGGAGTTAGACACTCAAGGTTTGTCAGAGGAGCAGCAGCATGGGTATCCTCTAGGAATTGTTAGAAATGCCCTTAGACCCCACCTTAGACCTACTATATCAGAATTGAATTTAACAAGGTCCAGAGAATTCTTATACATGTCACGGGCTGCCAAAGCTCTGACCTAGGAAAACTGAGATGTGGAGTTTCTAATGAGTGATTATGAATTGAAGAACTTCACCTAAGTAAGAGTTTACTTATTAAATACATTGCTTAGTTTAGAAGAAACCAGACTGTGTAAAAGAGAACAAGTAAAAATCAGGTACTGACATAAATAATTACCATTTTTGGCACAGCTGTGGCCCTTATAGCTATCCCGTGCATCCTGCAAACATCAACAGTTCATTGATTGATTGATATATTAGAAGGGAGAACATGACAAGAGGAGATAAAAATTCTTATGCTTAGATTTCTTCTTAAGATTTCCTTGAAAATGTATCCAAATCAATGCACTTAGGTCTCAAATGGCTTTTGCAAAGCTGATAAGCTTGGCGTTTTGGGTTCACATAATTGGCCAGTTTTGCTAAGAGGTTGCCAAAAGCCCCGTTGTCTAAACAACTATTTTAGTTTAAGGATACAATCTAGGTTTAAAAGCCAACATGTGACTCACTTTCAGACTGTTAAAAGCTCAGAGGAGAGAGTGGTTGTACTCTCAATCTCTTTATTTTTATATCCTATACTAGTTCAGACACCTGGAAGAATACAGAGCTATTTATTTCTATGAGCCCAGGCTTAAATTGTGAAGAGCCTAAAAGAATTTCATGTTTGGCACTTAAAATATGCCCCCTTCCCCCATTCCTGGGTTCTTCATGAACAGAGAGGTTCATGAAGAGATTGTCACTTAAGTAGGCAGCATGACTAAGTGGCTAAAAGTGTGGGCTGTTTGACCATCTGGGTTCAAACCAAACCTTCACCAGCTCTGTAAGGTGGGGAAAATAGCCTGCTACCTTTACAGGGTTGCCATGATTGCTGAGGTAATAAAAGTAAAGGCTCAGAATAGGGGCTGACATGTAGTAAGTGCATTTACTGTTACTATGTCTTCCTATGATACATAAACATCTGGCTCAGGCTTTTTATCTTACAAAAGAGGATATGGAGACCTAGAGAGGCTCAGGATCTGTCTGCTGCCTGGCCCAGGCTGGGGAACCTTCCTTGCCTGCCCTGCTCTCCAGGGGCAGCTCTGTGCTGGGTCAGCGCCTAACCCAGTAGCTGGGTGGAACATTTCATTTCTCATAGGTGCCCTGGGCGACCCAGGTGAGGGTCAGTGGCTAGAACAGAATTGGAGATTGAGTGAGGTCCTGAGATTCTTTGTATGTTGATATCTCCTCTCATAGTCACTCAGCCATTTTCACCTTTTCACCCCCAGCCAGGCATGTATGGTCTACGATGTTGCTGGAAACAAAGCCGGTCTGTGACTTCTGGGAAAAGTGCTACCTCAGCTGCTATTAACAGCAGAACAGTTTTAAGACCAAACTCAAAACTATTCCTTCCCCAGGGTTCTGATAATTTCTCCTGCCAATTACAGCACTTTGCTGAGATTAACTAATTAATCCTCACCGTATACCAAGAGATGAAATTAAAGATAATTCTTTCACATGTGTAAAGAACCTTTTATCTAAGGATTACTAACACGGATGCATTTGTCTCCCATGACAACATTGCAAGTTTCAGAGATGACAAGGAAAATCATTACCATTTCAAGAACTGGGAACAAAGAAAACTCCCCCTCCAGGACACACAGGGGGAGATGGGGGTCGCTGAATAGATACACAATGGCAAGATTGGCCCTGGAATACTACACCCATGTTCTGGGGTCCGGATGGGGACTTCCAGGTGGGGCTGTGACCCCCATCTGTTCATCTTTTTTCACATTGCTCACAATTCTCCAGGGATCGTGGCTGAGAAAATGAACAAGAGGTGGTTCCATGCAGGTATTCGAGCTGATGTTTGCCTTCCTAAGGAACCTCCCACTTGTCTCCTCTATTTGCCAAAGTTCTGCTTGTGATTAAGATGAAATGCAGCCAATAGTCAAATGCTGTGGGGAGGAAAGAACTGGAAAATTATACTGCATGCTGAGGACCTCAAAGAGAAGAGGGGGTGGGCGGAGTGTGAGAGGAGCAGTCAGCCTGCTAAAGCTCTGGGAACAGCTTCTGGGGCAAGAGAAGGAAAAAGAGCGGTGTGAACGATGTGAACCGACGATAGGTTCACTGTTTCTCTGCAATTCCTTTGGCAGTGGACTGACTGTATCTGACCTGGTGGCACAGATGGCTGCTGAGCCCCAGGTGTCGTCGTGAGTGATCCACAGGGGGAGGGTGGCTCAGAGACAAGGCAGACACAAAGGGTCACTTCTCCCAGAAAGGCCAAGCAATTGCATTTCTTCAAAGCCTTAGATTATTGGTACAGGCGACATCCTGGGAACAATTTGCTAGTTTCCCTTACTATTGACAGCTGCAATTCTGGAGCTCAGAGCTCTGGACTTACAGGATCTCACACCCCTGATGTTGCTGCAGCTCCCTCTAGGCCTCTGAGGAGTAGGGGTCTCAGAAGGAGAGGCTCTTGCTTGCCTCTAAATTCAAGGAAGAGAAAGTAAGACCTTTACATTAACAGGGATTTAAAAGAAACTCCTGTAGATGCACGGCCTTATTTAAGTCTATGACAAGCACGTAAAGTTAGGCAGTGAATGTGCACCTCTTCTTTTGCCAGCCCAGCATCCCTTTCTTTGGGAAACTGACTTTTCTCCAGTTGTTGCATTCTGATGGGGCTGCCCATCCCACCTTTCCAATCCCTTTTGCTTTCCCACCTCCAATGTTGGGCGCATGGCTCTAGCTAGGCCACTTGGCTCTATACTGGAGATTTGAATCTTGTTGGGGGAGTCCCCGGGGGAGAAACTGTAAGTTGGAGCTGTGTAAAGAGACTGCCTGTGGTTTCTGGTTACCATGACCCCCAGGGTGGCCCAGAGCTGCTGTTCAGCTCTTCCTTCTATCCTGTGAGTTGTTTCCTCCCAAGAAAATTGTCTTTGGTTTATGTTAGCTAGACTCTACCAAAGAAGCCTAAACTATAAACACCCCCTAGTTTCCAACTGCTAGGAGTCAAGCCCAGGTCTTGTCATCCTAAGCCAGTAACTTTTCATCACACCAAGTAAATGCAAAGTTGCACAGCAGCTCTAAGAAAGGAGAGAAAGCGGGACGATGGCAGCTAAGCAGCTTTTCTATAAACCCGAGAGGCTGTGCATCTTTTCCAGTTGCATCCCATTAGGACCCATCCCTGAAAACGCACTTTGAGTTTCACTGCAGCTGTGTGGCTGGCACATACCCACATTCACCCACAGCCGACATGGTCAGGCAAAGCCTTTTTAAAATTGTGTTCTTGTACTTTCATGGCTTTGCTGGTAGGCTGATTCTTAAGTGTATTTGCCTACTTTTGCCTTTTGTAGACCCAATTGCTTTGGCAAAGAATTAGAAGTGGCGGGTATAGTTCAGATGGAGAGAGAAGGAGGTCAGTGGACGTGGTTAGAAAATAACCACGTGGTATAGTTTTGGCAGGTAGGAAAAATCTTTTCAGGGTAGTATATATGTATGCTAAGACATATGATCCAGCTTTTTACTACTTCATACCAAATAAAATTACAGAATCAGTACTTATGGACACATAAAAGCTTGCACTAAAGCACAAGACTCACTCCCTCTTGAGATTGTTCTTGAGCTTTCTGCAGTGGCATTAAATTAAGGATGGAGTATCTTTTTCATGAGCTGGATCTCTTCTAGATAAAACTAAGAAGTACTGAATGCCTGAACTCAATTCCAGTACGGATTGAGAAGGGGGTCAGAGCAGTCCTAAGACTTTTGAAGTTTCTTATGCATGTAGTTGAATGATTGATTGAATGGAATAGAGTTGGAGCGATCCTAGAGACCTGGAGTGCTAGGTCTGAAAGGGAACCTGATGATTACTCAGTGCAACCCTGCCTTAGTTATCTATGTCTACATAACAGATCTCTCCCAATCTTCTATTTTTTCTCAGAGTTTCTGTGGGTCAGGAGTTCAGAGAAACCGGGATGGATGCTCCTGGGTCAGGGAGCCTCATATGGTTGTGAACAGATATCGCCTGGGCTGCAGTCATCTGCAGCCTTGCCTGGGGTGGGAAGGTCTGATTCCCAGGTGGCTTACTCACATGGCTGGCACTTTGGTGCAGGCTGTTGGTGGTAATTTTCAGTTCCTCTCCCCAGGGGCCTCTTCACAGAGCTGCAAGAGTGTCCTCCAGCATGGCAGATGGCTTCCCCTACAGCAAGTGAGGCAGGAGAACAAGGTAGAAGTCACAATGCCTCTTATGTGACTTCCAGTAGCAGAAGTCACACACCATTACCTAAGGGAAGGAACTACACAAGGGTGTGAATGCCAGGAGGCTGGGGTCACTGGGACTACCTTGGAGTCTGACTAAAAACGCAGTTGAAAAACTTACCATGAAATATTTTCCAACACATAAAAAAGATAAAAAATAAACTGGATGCTTACCTACCACCCAGTTCAAGAATAAAATAGTATCAATTCAAGTGACATCCACTATGTACTTGTCCTGCCTACATCCCCCTCTCCCCCATTCCACTGCTCTTAGAAACTGGCATTCTGAATTCCATGGTCATCTGTCCATGCATTCTTTTGTATTCTTACTACAAATTTTGTGTCCTTAAACAATATGTGGAGTTGTTTGGCATATTTCCAAACTTTATGTGTGGCATCATCTTGTGTGATTTTTTGCAACCTGCTCTTTTTTTTCAGACATTCTATTTGGAAATCCATCTGTATTAATCTTCACAGCTCTAATGCATTTATTTTAGTGACTCTATAGCACTCCATTGTGTTAACGCACTGTAATTGGTTTACCTGTTCACCAGTTGATGGGCATTTGGGTTCGCTTGTAACTTTTTTATTTTTGCTATTATATGCAATGTTGTTATGAGAGTTCTTACAAATTTTCAAATGGTCTGTGTGTCCAGGAGAAAGAGATTTTCCAGGGTATAAATCTAAAGGGGGAATGGGTAGATCATATGATACGTGCATTTCAACTTCACTCAATAGTGTAAAATTCTCTAAAACAGTTACATTAATTTATACTGCTACCAACAGTGATGAATTCCTTTTGCTCTTTATTCTATATTGTCAAATAAAAAATTTCATGCAAAGCTGGTGGATGTGGAATGGTATCTAATTACAGTTTTAATTTGCCTTTCCTCAACTACTCATGAGACTGATTTTTTTTTTTCACTTGTATTGGCCATTTGGGTTTCTTCTGCTCATGGCTTATTCACATCTTTTGCCAATTTTTCTACTATTTATCTTTTTCTTAATGATTTGAAAGAGTTTTTCATAGATTCTAGATACTAATTTTTGTCAATTACATGTGTTCCTAATATTTTTTTCTTGTCTAATGCTTGTCTTCTTTACCTTTTTCTTGTCTCTGTTGAATAGAATTTTTAAGTTAATGTAATTGAATGTATCAGTCGTTTCCCTTCTGGTTTGTTTACTATGGCAGAGACTGCTAACTGTCCACTAATGTTGGCACCTCCTTTCTTTTCTAGTAACAGAGTTTTGTGGCTGGTTGTGTTATATAGTGTCTAGAGTGACATGTACAACATCTGCCTCACTTGCTTCAGAGGCAATTCAGAGATGTCTGCTCTCTCCCCCGGCAGCAGGCCAGAATGGCAGCAACTGGAGAACCTGGAAAGCCTCACCCTGGAGTCAGCAGAACTTCTGCCTCGCTAGCTCTGTGAACACCTGAAACTCTTAGTTATAGCATCTTAGCCCACTGAGGTCACAAAGGTATTTTCTGTGTTTTCTTCCAAAAGTTTTAAAGTTTTCCTTTTTACATTTAGATCTGCTTGGTGTTGACTCTTACGATTGGTCACAAATTATATACTTTTTTCATATGGATAGCTAACTGTTCCAATACCTAAACATTTTTCTTTTTTTATTCCCTAGGTGAATGGAGTTCAGAGAGGTCAAGAGACTCAATCAAGGTTACACAGCTAATCAGTGAATTACTGGTTGTGTGGAGAGCTAGAGTTTATAATGTTCTTCCCTAAAGCCCTACAAAGTAGGAAGTATCATTATTATCTCAATTTTACCTCTGAGAAATGAATGCTACACTGCCAAGTTGTGTACGTCCTCTCTGTGCCCTGGCTCCTTCTGCTCTGCCCTTTGACCCTGTTATCATGCCATTAGAGAGAAAATGCAGCCTAATCAAATCCAACAAATATTTAATAAGCACCTCCCATATCAAAGCTGTGTGCTAAGGGCACACCAAAATGAGTGAGATAGTGACGTGGCCTCTGGTCTAAGGAGCTTACAGTCTGGTCAGGGGGCAAGACAGGCTGACATGAGGGTCAGGGTATGTGTGTGTGTGCACACATTCTGCTGAGAGGATAAGAGTATCAGGAAAATCTTCATAATATTTGAGTTTCCATCAGGCATTCTGGGGGAAGGGCTTTCTAGCAATGAGGAACAGTTTAAACAAAAACACCCAAGCTGGAAAGCACAGGGCATGTTTAGGACATGGGCAGAGGTTGAATTTGTTTGGAGCAAGGTCAGGTGAGTGGCTGTGACAGATGCTGTTGGACAGGTCTAGTTGGATCCTCCACCACCCAGCTGTTTGTGGGGAAGAGCAATACTGGTGACTAGGTGTGGGGGTGCAGGTTACAGGGACTGCAGGGAGAAAACTCGTGGCAGTCAGTTAAAATCATTCCTGCCTTAACTGTCTTTTAAAATGTTAACAAAGTCTACCACTGTATTCTGATAGGGTTTCTTTTCTTTTTTTAAGTATATTTTTTTTTACTGAAGTATAGTTGATATACAATATTATATCACTTTCAAGTATACAACACAGTGGTTCAACAGTTACATACTTATTATTAAATCTTCACTGCAACAAGTGCAGTTACTGCCTATCAGTATAGGAAGATGTTACAGAATCACTGGCTATATTCTCCATGCTGCACTATCATTCCTGTGGTCAACTTATATTATGATTGAGATTTTTGTGACCCTTTATCCCCCTGATCCACTCCAACCCCTCTCCCATAGTAGCCACCGGTCATTTCTCAGTGTCTATGAGTTTACTGCTATTTTGTTCATTTTGTTTTGTTTCTAGATTCCCCAAATAAGTGAAATTACATGGTATTTGTCCTTCTCTGCCTCGTTTATTTCACTTAGTATAATATTGTTTAAGTGCATCTACGTTGTCACAAATGGCAGGATTTCTTTCTTTTTTTATTAATTTTGGTATCAACTTTCTTTTTATATGGCTGAACAATATTCCATTATGTATATGTACCACCTCTTCTTTATCCATTCACCTATTGATGGATACTTTGGTTGCTTCCATATCTTGGCTATTGTAAATAATGCAGCAATTAACATAGGGGTGCATATGTCTTCTTGAATCAGGGAGTTTGTCTTCTTCCGGTAAATTCCTGGAAGTGAAATTACTGGGTTACATTGTACTTCAATTTTTAGTTTTTTGAGGAACCTCCATATTGCTTTCTACAGCAGTTGTACCAATTGATATTACCACCAGCAGTGTAAGAGGGTTTCCCTTTCTCCATGTCCTTGCTAACACTTGTTACTTCTTGTCTTTTGGATAGTGGGCATTCTAACTAGTGTGAGGTGGTATCTCACTGTGGTTTTGATTTGCATTTCCCTGATGATTAACAATGTGGAGCATCTTTTTATGTTGGCCATCTGTATTTCTTCTTTGGAGAAATGACTGTTCAGTTCCTCTGCCCATTTTTTAATCAGGTTATTTTCTTTATTGGTGTTGGGTCTTGTGAGTTCTTTATCTACTTTGGATATTAACCCCTTATTGGATAAATCATTTATTAGTATATTCTCCTATACTGTAGGGTTCTTTTTTGTTCTGCTGATGGTGCCTTTGCTGTACAGAAGCTTTTTAGTTTGATGTAGTCCCACTTGTTCATTTTTAATTTTGTTTCCCTTGGCTGAGCAGATGTGTCCAGTAATTTTTTATTACTCATGCTTATGTTCAAGAGATTTCTGCCTATGTTTTCTTCTAGGAGTTTTATGATTTCATGTCTTACATTTGGGTCTTCAATTCATTTTGAGTTTACTTTTGTGCATGGAGTTGGACAGTAACCCAGATTCATTCCCTTGCATGTAGACGTCCAGTTTTCCCAACAGCAGTTATTGAAGAGACTGTCTTTTCCCCATTGTATATTTATGGCTCTTTTATTATATTCTAAATGACCATATATGCATGGGTTTATTTCTGGGCTCTATTTGGTCCCATTGATCTAATCACCCTGTGCCAGTACCAGACTGTTTTGATTACTGCAGCTTTGCAGTGTAGTTTGAAGAGAGGGAACATAATACTCCCAATTTTGCTCTTCTTTCTCAGGACTGCTTTGGCTCTTTAGGGTCTTTTGTGGTTCCATATGAATTTTAGAATTATTTGCTCTAGTTTGTTGAAAAATGTTAATAGTTGTTTAATAGGGATTGCATTGAATCTATAAATTGCAGGATGGTCATTTTGACAATATTAATTCTTCCTATCCATGAGCATGGGATAGGTTTCCTTATTTGTGTCCTCTTTAATTTCTCTCACCAGTTTCTTACAGTTTTCAGAGTGCAGGTTTTTCACCTCCTTGGTTTATTCCTAGTTATTGTATTCATTTATTATTATTTTTTTGGCAGGCTAAGTTTTATTTTTCCTATAAACTTGATTCCTACTACAGAAGCAAAATTCAGAGCTATCTATCTATCTATCTATCTATCTATCTATCTATCTATCTATCTACCTATTTTAATTTTGATATTGTTAATGTACAGTTACTTGAACAACATTATGGTTAATAGACTCCCCCTATTATCAAGTCCCCCTCCACGTACTCCATTACAATCACTGTCCATCAGCATAGTAAGATGCTATAGAATCATTATTTCTCTTCTCTGTATATACTGCCTTCCTCATGTCCCCACACCCCTGCATTATGTGTGCTAATCATAATACCCCGTTTCCCCCCTTATCCCTCCCTTCCCACGCATCCTCCCCAGTCCCTTTCCCTTTGGTAACTGTTAGTCCATTCTTGGGTTCTGTGAGTCTGCTGCTGTTTTGTTCCTTCAGTTTTTTTCTTCGTTCTTGTACTCCACATACGAGTGAAATCATTTGATACTTGTCTTTCTCCACCTACCTTATTTCACTGAACATAATACCCTCTAGCTCCATCCATGTTGTTGCAAATGGTAGGATTTGTTTTCTTCTTATGGCTGAATAATATTTCATTGGTATATGCACCACACCTTCTTTATCCATTCATCTACTGATGGACACTTAGGTTGCTACCATTTCTAGGCTATTGTAAATAGTGCTGTGATAAACATAGGAGTGCATATGTCTTTTTCAAACTGGGCTGCTGCATTCTTAGGGTAAATTCCTAGGAGTGGAATTCCTGGGTCAAATGGTATTTCTGTTTTGAGTTTTTTGAGGAACCTCTATACTGCTTTCTACAATGGTTGAACTAGTTCACATTCCCAACAGCAGTGTAGGAGGGTTTCCCTTTCTCCACATCCTCACCAACATTTGTTGTTGTTTGTCTTTTGGATGTTGGCCATCCTAACTGGTGGGAGGTGATATCTCATTGTGGTTTTAATTTACATTTCCCTGATGATTAGCAATGTGGAGCATCTTTTCATGTGTCTGTTGTCCATCTGAATTTCTTCTTTGGAGAAGTGTCTGTTCAGATCCTGTACTCATTTTTTGATTGGATTATTTGCTTTTTGTTTGTTGAGGTGTGTGAGCTCTTTATATATTTTGGATGTCAACCCTTTATTGGATCTGTCATTTATGAATATATTCACCCATACTGTAGGATGTCTTTTTGTTCTACTTATGGTATCCTTTGCTGTACAGAAGCTTTTTAGTTTGATATAGTCCCATTTGTTCATTTTTGCTTTTGTTTCCCTTGCCTGGGGAGATATGTTCATGAAGAAGTTGCTCATGTTTATGTCCAAGAGATTTTTGCCTATATTTTCTTCTAGAGTTTTATGGTTTCATGACTTACATTCAGGTCTTTGATCCATATTGAGTTTACTTTTGTGTATGGGGTTAGATAATAATCCAGTTTCATTCTCTGACATGTAGCTGTCCAGTTTTGCCAACACAAGCATTGAAGAGGCTGTCATTTCCCCATTGTATGTCCATAGCTTCTTTATCATATATTAATTGACTATATATGCTTGGGTTTATATCTGGACTCTCTAGTCTGTTCCACTTGTCTATGGGTCTGCTTTTTGCCAGTACCAAATTGTCTTGATTACTGTGGCTTTGTAGTAGAGCTTGAAGTCAGGGAGCATAATTCCCCTGTTTTATTCTTCCTTCTTAGGATTGCTTTGGCTATTCGGGGTCTTTTGTGGTTCCATATGAATTTTAGAACTATTTGCTCTAGTTCATTGAAGAATGCTGTAGGTATTTTGATAGGGACTACATTGAATTTGTAGAGTGCCTTAGGCAGGATGGCCATTTTGACAATATTAATTCTTCCTTGCCAAGAGCATGAGATAAATTTCCATTTATTAGTGTCCTCTTTAATTCCTTTTAAGAGTGTCCTGTAGTTTTCAGGTTATAGGTCTTTCACTCCCTTGGTTAGGTTTATTCCTAGGTATTTTATTATTTTATTCCTTTTGATGCAATTGTGAATGGAATTGTTTTCCTGATTTCTCTTTCTGCTAGTTCATTGTTAGTGTATAGGAAAGCAACAGATTTCTGAGTATTAATTTTGTATCCTGCAACTTTGCTGAATTCAGATTTTAGATCTAGTAGTTTTGTAGTGGATTCTTTAGGGTTTTTTATATACAATATCATGTCATCTGCAAGCAGGGACAGTTTTAACCTCTTCCTTGCCAGTCTAAATGCCTTTTATTTCTTTGTGTTGTCTGATTGCCATGCTCCAGTACGATGTTGAATAGAAGTGGGGAGAGTGGGCATCCTTGTCTTGTTTCCAATCTTAAAGGAAAAGCTGTCAGCTTCTCACTGTTAAGTATAATGTTGGCTGTGGGTTTGTTATATATGACCTTTATTATGTTGAGGTACTTGCCCTCTATACCCATTTTGTTGAGAGTTTTTATCAGAAATGGATGTTGAATTTTGTCAAAAGCTTTTTCAGCATCTATGGAGATGATCATGTGGTTTTTGTCCTTCTTTTTGTTGATGTCATGGATGATGTTGATGAATTTTTGAATGTTGTACCATCCTTGCATCCCTGGGATGAATCCCACTTGGTCATGATGGGTGATCTTTTTGATGCATTTTTGAATTCTGTTTGCTAATATTTTATTGAGTATTTTTGCATCTATGTTCATCAGGGATATTGGTCTGTAATTTTCTTTTTTTGTGGTGTCTTTGCCTCGTTTTGGTATTAGAGTGATATTGGCCTCATAGAATGAGTTTGGAAGTATTCCCTCCTCTTCTACTTTTTGGAAAACTTTAAGGAGGATGGGTATTAGGTCTTCACTAAATATTTGATAAAATTCAGCAGTGAAACCATCTGGTCCAGAAGGTTTGTTCTTAGGTAGTTTTTTGATTACCAATTCAATTTCATTACTGGTAATTGGTCTATTCAGATTTTCTGTTTCTTCCTAGGTCAGCTTTTGAAGGTTGTATTTTTCTAGAAAGTTGTCCATTTCTTCTAGGTTATCCATTTTGTTAGCATATAATTTTTCATAGTATTCTCTCATTCTTTGTTTTTCTGTGGTGTCTGTAGTGGTTTTTCCTTTTTCATTTCTGATTCTCTTTATGTGTGTACTCTCTTTTTTTTCTTGATTAGTCTGGCTTGGAGTTTATCTATTTTGTTTATTTTCTTGAAGAACCAGCTCCTGCTTTCATTGATTCCTTCTATTGTTTTATTCTTCTCAATTTTATTTATTTCTGTTTTAATATTTATTATGTCCCTCCTTCTATTGACTTGGGGCCTCATTTGTTCTTCTTTTTCTAGTTTCATTAATTGTGAGTTTAGACTGTTCATTTGGGATTGTTCTTCTTTCCTGAGGTAGGCCTGTATTACAATGTATTTCCCTCTTAGCATGGCCTTCTCTGTGTCCCACAGATTTTGTGTTGTTGAATTATTATTGTCATTTGTCTCCATATATTGTTTGATCTCTGTTTTTATTTGGTCATTGATCCATTGATTATTTAGTAGCATGTTATTAAGCCTCCATGTGTTTGTGTGCCTTTTCATTTTCTTTGTATAATTTATTTGTAGTTTCACACTTTTGTGATCTGAGAAGGTGGTTGGTATGTTATTGCATTCTTTTTGATGCAGTTGTAAATGGAATTGTTTTCCTGATTTCTCTTTCTGCTAGTTTATTGTTAGTATATTGGAATGCAACAGATTTCTGCATATTGATTTTATATCCTGGAGCTTTGCTGAATCCTGTTATTAGTTTAATAGTTTTTTTTTTGGTGGAGTTTTTAGGGTTTTATATGTATAGTATCATGTCATTTGCAAATGGTGACAGTTTTACTTCTTCCATTCTGGTAGGGTTTCTGCACTTTGTTGAATCTCATATGAAAGCAATTAAGGAGGTTGCAAAAAAAAAGATGTTTTTATCTAAGGATTTTTTTTCCAAAGCCACCTTTTCTTGTGGAGCTGGTATAGTGAATATCTATGTACAGACCCTGAGAGACATGGCTATAGGTCTCTGGTTTGATATCAACTACTCTCAACAAAATTTCTTAGCCCTCTTTGAATTTCTCCACCAGCTTATGCTTATACACTGCTTAAAGTGGTCAGCCTTCTCCAAAAAATCTTCAGAGATTGAGACTTTGCCTTATTCATTGTTATGTTCCCAAAGCTTGGCTCCATGCCTGGCACATGGCAGGTGCTCCACATACATTTGGAGGACATTGGGAGGGAATTAAAGAATGAATTCCTCAAAGCTGCACACAGTGGCTGTTGCAGCACAACTGTGCACAGGACAGCCAAGGAGCCCAGATAGCTGCCTTATGTTGACTTGAGAGGTAGCCAGGAAAAGTTCTTAAAACTCTGTATTTATTAAGATATAGTCTCAGCTGCTGTTAGCGAGACCCAGTTTATACAAAATAGAAGTTTATTTTTCTTGCATGTAGAAGTCCAAGCCAGTATGTGCTCATTTCTATACAGTCATTGGCCCCAGGTCTTTCTGTTCTTTCTCCACCATCTCCAGAGTGCTGCCTTCTACACAGGTTCCCCATTGCATCCATATTCTAGGCAGAGGGAAGGAGGAAAGGCAGAAGGGACAGGCATGCTCCTTCTATTTAAGGGCACAACTTGGAAGTTACAAATATTTCTTCTAATCACAATTATCCAGAACTTAGTCACAGGGTCACACCTAGCTGTAAAGGAAGATGGGAATGTGCAGTCTTAATCTGTGGCCAATACCAAGTTAATGATCATACAATTCTATAGAAAGGGAAACTATCTTTTGGCAAACAACTTGACATTTCTGCTACAAGCTGCTTTCACATAATGTAGCATAGATGTGAGACACAATAGCAGACAGATGACCCTGGTGATCCACAAATAGAAAGGATTTATTTTGAACAAATGTGTCAATATTGGTTCTAAAAAGCCACAGCCTGCAATTATGTGAGCACAGCACCAAGAAATAGTGCTGGTGAAAAATGCAGAGAACCATGGCACGTTCTCCTAAGTTGTGTTAGTCATTATGAACCCTCCATCTACTTCTCAGAGGAGAGGAAGTGGTCACTCAGATATTCTTCTGTTTACAACCATAAGAGCAACAGGACATGAAGGGGAAAAACAGTGCACCAGATTTGTGTAATTGTGTAATTGGACATATACTTTTTCAAGTGATCAGCCCTCTGTCACATTTTCTATTTGAAGAGACACATTATGGCCGGTATTAGTAATTGCCCATCAAATCTGTCTTCCCCTTCTTCCTGGGTAGATGACTACACTGTATTTTCCCACTCCCCTTGCATGTGGTGTGGCAGTGTGATCAAGTTCTTTCCAATGGAATCTGAGTATTGTGTGACATTCTCAGGCCTAGACCAGAACACTGTGCTGCTTCTCCAACACTCTCCTTTCCCTTTGCACCATTTGCAACAGTGAAGTAGAGGCAATTTAGTTTTGACCAAATAGACAAAGATGCTGTAGAGAGTATAGAGCAATAGCTGGAAGGAATGTGGGTCCATGACTGACCTCATAGACCAGAGGTGCCCACCAGGCTAGTCTGCTCGTACCTCAACGTCATATGAGAGAGAAATAAACTTTGTTCTGCACTCCATTGTATTGTTAGGTCTTTTGGTTGTAGCAGCCTAGCCTTTTAGTTT